>NC_062567.1:45234533-45537283 GCF_022837055.1 Prionailurus viverrinus | reverse complement strand
GCAGGTGCAAAAGAAAGAATGCCAAGTGTTTCCAGGGCTCAGTGAGTGAGGCACGATCTATATATGCTGCATAAAATGACAACTGCAGGATTAAGTCCTTTTTGGAGATAAAGTGCAAGTTGGCATTGAAATAGGCAAAAATTACACATAAGGGAGATTTAGAAAGAACTTCAGACTACCACTCATATGGCATTCTCTCCATTCTCTCACATTTTCTTTCCTTCTTCTCTTTCTCTTCCTTACTCCTTACTTAACCGTTCCTCTCTTCCACATACACAACAGCAGAATTGGATATAGATGGGCACTGCCCATCTAGCAGAGGAACTTACCCACAGCCACTCAGGAAATGTTTGCTGTTGATAACTAAGAAGGGCTTCCAAAAGCTTGACACAGAAATAGTCCTGCTCGAGTTTCTGAGGCCATTAAGGCCAACATAGTGAACTTGCCGCTTTCATCTGTATATTCGCTCCACATTAGAGATATCACTTTTTATATTCCTTCTCTCCTACTTGAAATGTACACACACTGTACCCGCATGTTCTCTTCCCTAAAATTACATTCTTTTCTGAATCCTGCAGACCCAACAGCCCCCAATGTCAAGGTCACCCGGCTTAGCCTGGTTTGTGACAGTGCCCCAGGACCAATCACCATGGACCTCACTGGTAAGTGGACACATCTGTTCTGTTCAAAGGCGTCTAGTAATATCGCAGGGAAAACTTAGTCTCCGCCCCCTCTCCCAGCAAAAGGAAATGCCGGCAAGGTGAATGCCAGACACATGTATGCTGGCATCGGTTCCCAAATCATTGCTCTCAGAGTGCAGTATTTACCATGCTTAATGAAAAGCTCAATCTCTGTCTCTAATTAATTGGAGGGAGTGCAGTCATAAGCATTGGATGTATTTACTTGTATCATAATTACTTCAGAATTTTATCTCTACACAGTACCAGGGGAATTACTATCCATATAAAGCGACTGATGATGGAAATATTAAGAAGCAAGCTGTATGCTTCTGAAATGTAATATTTATACATTCTAAACATCAGAGAAAATATTCATCTTACATCACCTAGAGATCTTACTTGAAGGCAAGAAGCAATCTAAAATCTTTTATTAATTTTTAAAAAAAATTTAATGTTTATTTTTGAGAGAGAGAGACAGACAGAGCAAAAGCAGGAGATGGGCATACAGAGAGAGAGGGAGACACAGAACCCAAAGCAGGGTCCAGGCTCTGAACTGCCAACACAGAGCCTGATGCAGGGCTCAAACCCACAAATCACGAGATCATGACTTGAGCTGAAGTCAGACGCTTACCCAACTGAGCCACCCAGGCACCCCTAAAATCTTTTAAATAGTGCTGGAAATTCTACTGTTAAGTACATACTATTTTAGCCTAAAGCTCTGATTCTTGTATAAGCAACTTCCCCCACTAAAGATGTACCAATTAAGATGTTATTTCTTTTCCCCTTATTGTGACAAGGGTCAAATCCTTTCCTGGAACTTAAATCTTGAGGAGATAAAGACAGGCTGAGAAGTCAGGTATTATGGGTGACGTGTGCATCCCAGGGTAGAGAGGGAAGAGCCAGGAGGTTGAGGGTGTCCAAGGTAGATTTTCAGCAAAAAATAAAATTACCAGATTCAAAAGGTGGACTCATGAGACAGAGCAAAGCATGACTCTAGAACAGTAGGCTCAGCGGCCAGGTGGCTCCCTTCTCACAGGACACATCCACTCTTTGCCTTATATGGGCTTGTCTGAGGGAGGAAATCAGAGGCTGAGAAGACACACTTCCCCTTCAACTGAAATCATTACAGCAGACACAAGTGCAGCTACCCCCACATTCTAGCATCTCTCTAGGAGAATCTCTCTCTCTCTTTCTTTCTCACCAGGACTCAGGCCTCTTCCTGTGTGAAATTGGGTAATGTTACCAGGTGCAACTGTCAATTTGTTAGATGGGGTCTGAATTAGCTCTGAGGAAATCTAAGGGCCTGATGGTATTGCAGGGAAAACTCAGTTTCTTTCACTTTCCTAGCACTGGGATGTCTTAAGTTTGGTTTTCTGTCACAAAAAGGCTATTGAGGTGAATCCCAGTATAAACACACACACACACACACACACACACACACACACACACACACATATAATACCCATAATATACAGTATATATAGAAAACAGTGTGTGTATGTATATATGTGTACATATGTACAATATACATTATATATATATATAGCATATATACAAAACTGTGTGTGTATATGTATATACTATATAAATGCACACACACACACACACACACATATATATACTATTTGCTATATATATATGGTATATATACTATGTAGTATTGTAGTATATATACTACATGGTGTGAAGCACACGCACAGAGCTATGCAAAACAGCAAAACACACACACACTTACCCCTGAAGGTCAGATGACACAGGATCACATTGGGAGAAGAACAGAGAGTGATTACCTCCATACCTAAAGTACAGGAATTAGAGTCAGATCCTGGTTTTATGGGTCCTGAAGCTTTTATTACTTAAGGGACTCTCCTTAAGGAAAATAATATGAAATTACAAATGCAAAAGCAAAATTAAGTACAAAGTGAATATATATCTAGAATGATAAAAGGGAAACCAAGAGAAGTAAATTTTTTTAAAGCGAGAAAATGCCATAAACATCACCAAATCTACAAAAACAATTAGGTGGTACTACCATATAATATATTTCTTATATTTATTTGAAAGGTAAGGGCATATTCTTTAATCATCTTTTTGTTTGGCCACATATGTGATATCATTTTCAATAGAGAAAATAGCAAGATCATTCAGATGTTCCTCTAGGATCAACTTGTTTTTATTATTGACAATTAGAAAAGACATTGTCAGGGGCGCCTGGGTGGCTCAGTCGGTTAAGCGTCCGACTTCAGCTCAGGTCATGATCTCAGTTTGTGGGTTTGAGCCCTGCATCATGCTTTGTGCTGGCAGCTCGGAGCCTGGAGCCTGCTTCAGATTCTGGATCTCCCTCTCTCTCTCTCTGCCCCTCCCCCACTAATACTTTCTCTTTCTCTCTCTCTCTCTCTCTCTCAAAAATAAATAAACATTAAAAAAGAAAAAGAAAAGACATCGTCACACACAACTCACTGCTGTTAATACCTTATACATTTTAGGGTTGTCATCAAACTTGGGGAAAAGTACTATCACATTTCTTCCATATCTAGCTATAAGATTTCAGCTTTTCAAGTGTGTGTGTTTGTGTGTGTGTGTGTGTGTGTGTAGCAACTAGTCTCAAATATTCTTTGAATTGAGGGCCATGAGGATTGTGTTGCTCTGATGACCCCAGCAAACAGCTCCGGAGTTTAAATCATTCATCTTCTTGTGTTTCTCCTTCTGAGGAGAATAATCTCTTTCTAAATCTACTTCTACAGGGGATCTTGAAGCTCTCAAAAAAGAAACTTTTGTGCTAAAGGAAGGTGTTGAATACAGAGTCAAAATTAACTTCAAAGTGAGTATCTTTCCCTGAATGTTTTTATAAAGCTTAAATTCTTCCTATAATCAGAGAAGGAAAAAACCCAAATGTCTTGCATTAACATGCTGTCACAGTTTTTGTGTTTCCTTCCCCCTGACCTCCCCTCTCTAGACTGTCCTCTCCCCAACTCTGAGCTCTACCTGCTGAGGCCCACCCTTGCTTCATGCCTTTTCCCAACCAGTGCCCTCGCCTTGAACTCTCCATTGATAACCAACAGGACTGTTCTGTGAACTCCCAACGCTCCCGTCCATGAAGCACACCCTATTTTGTATTGTACCATTTGTGGCATTTCTTCCCTGTACAGCCCAAGTGCCCTGAGAAAGGGAAAGATTATTTATCTCTTGTTTCCAATATCTTACCCGAAACTTTGTGAATGATATTTAGTGAATACTTATTGAGAAATCGATAAATGAACGAATCAATTATTAGTAAACAATGGAACAGATGGAGCCACAGTTCTAATTGCTCAATGGTTGTATAAATCCAGGAGTATGGACCTTGGAAAATAACTGGAAACTACAATTATAGTTGTGGAGCAAGCAGACAGGTAACAGCAAAAACTGAACAGGAATTGACATATAAAGAATGAATGCATACCCCATTGAACAGCCAAAAGCAAGAAGAAAAATAATCTTGACTGAAAACAAATAAGTCAGAGATGTACTGTTTGCTCTCAATTGCTTATATTTGCCTTGGTTGCCCTTCTCAGCCATATCCTTCAGGGACCTTTAGGGCCACCAAGGAAGACCCCATCTGCCCTCTGTGTTTGCACACTGGGCTCTTCTTTCCCCTCAGTGCAGGGTTGATTCAGGGTCTGTGGACAATCACTCTGTACCACGTATAATTATGCCTCAAAATAATTTCATTCTGAAAATACTTGTTGATGCCTACTCTACAATATGCACTGAGCCATGGTTCACTTGCTTGTTTCGTGTAGTATTATTCATTATCAAAGCACCCGAGAGTTTGGTATTGTATCTAAATATGCCTAGAATTATATCTAAGGCATTGCATCCGAATATGCTTAGAAGGGGTTACACATCGGTTGAATTTTTAATCATTAAGGCTATTGCCTTAATTTGTCAGTTTAGTAAGCCCATTTGTACCAAATGAAGGAGGTAAGGTAAATTTTGATGGGAGTAAGATGAGAAGGAAAGGTCTGGAACATAGGCCTCTGCTGTGGTGGGAAAGCCGAAGAGGATGCAGTGGTCGGGGTTACACATTAGGGTGATGCAGAAGGAGGGCACAGAAAGGAGTTTTCAGGTCCCACCCGCTTCAGATAGTTAGCATTGTCTCAAGCAAGAGAAAACCATTCTCTGTGTGCAACCCACACCATGTTAACCAACCTGTGGCCTGTCCCAGCGTGGGGCTCCAGGTAGAAGAAATAACAGGTCAAAACTGGAAATAATTGAGAAGCGTTTTAAGTCTTTACTGACATCTGCTGAAAAGTATCCAAGAAAGTTTGCATTTATAACACCAGCAACACATTCCAAAAGTCCTCTTGCATTATCTGTCTTTCAATGGTGTTCAGTGTTCTTCTCTTTCTTCCCCCCAAAACCTGGCCTGGGGGGGCATGGTTCTTCTAGTTTCTCCCCCTTTTCCTTCTGTTCCCAAGGACATGTAGTATCTCTGACTTTCACAGTCCTCTGGTCACCAAGGCTTCTTCCTCTGGGAGTGGAGAGGAACAATGGGAAGGCGTGCAGACAGAGGAAGAGAGTTCTATGAATATTCGTACTTCTCTATTACCCATCTCAAACATATTTATATTAAATGAACCCTCTATGGAGCAGTAGAAAAACAGGAGGCTCCGTTTTGAAGTCCTTATGGTGAGTAGCAATCACCAGTCCTGTTTTTCAGTCTTTTTACCACCAGACCACATCTCCTACAAAGACCAAAGGACTAGCGTAGAGACTTTTAGAAAAATGCATTCACTTTTTTCTATTTGTATGAGCCACATCTGGCAGAGTGATCAGAAAGTTAGGGCATCACTTTGTCACAATTTCTTCCATGGAATTGTTTTCATTCTGTATGCTTTTGATAGATTTGTATGACAGATTTTACTGAGTGACCATCTAAAACAAGCTAGGGTTCATGGCTGAGCTACCTCATTGCCAATAAAACAAAACATAGCACTGATAAATTGGTTTAATTATTCTGTCCAAAACAGGAAGGCAGCCATAATTACTGTTGGGAGAAATTATTTGAAGATGCTTTCATTCTTCATCTTGGTGAACAATTAACCAAGCCCTCCAGCTAATGACGCAATGTCCACTTTATTTGTTTGTATGAACATGAGCACAGTATAAAATTAATGGGCAATGCAGTTCAGGCCTAGGCAAAATGAATCATGGAAAAACAAAGTGCTTGGGCTATATATATTTTCATCCTACTTTAGTGAACTTTCTCTGAAAGGCTTGGGAAAGTGGTGACATCTCAGACAACATGTGAAAATAACAGACATCCAAAATGCTTGCCAAACACGAGTGGATTTCACCCATTATTTATCAGTTTAGTAAGCCTATGTTTCCATGAGGCCCATCTCCCCATCTTTAGACTCCAGTCTCAGTGACATTACAGGCACAACCATCTTTTAAATCTGATTTTCCATTACGGCTTTTCTCCTTGTTGTTTGTTTTTCATGCTAGATAGATCATTTCTGAGGTTAGGGTTTTCAGGTATTCACATAATATTTTCCATTGGTACCTTTGTAGCCTTTCCTAAGACAAGGACAGTCTTCTGGCCAGTAGTATCAGGGAGGGGAAGCTCAAGACTGTTCTTAGGACTTTTGGAGGAAGGATAAATGTAATGAAGAACACTGAGACAATGTTTTAATTAAGCAGCCCCCTCCCCCAAACCAAACAGCACAGTATTCCATGATTAGAACCAGATTGGCAACGTTCAGTCTTGTGATCTCTCCAATCTCTGCCTCACCATCACATGAAATGATACTAGTAACACTTATTCTGAATTAAATCTCAATCTTCTTCCGTCCTCAGAGAAGACTGCTAGGTAGGATAAGCATGAAAGATGAGGGAAAATGAAAGACCTATTTTAATCTGAATTGCTTGGATCCTTCCCACCTACAGGTGAACAGAGATATTGTGTCAGGCCTGAAATATGTTCAGCATACCTACCGGACTGGGGTGAAAGGTAAGGGACCCACACTTTACATTGTCCCAAACTCTGCTCCCCACTGATACTTAATCTTCTGCTTATTAACAATTTTAATCATAGGCTCATGTAAGAATCTGATTAAAAGCGGGGCGCCTGGGTGGCGCAGTCGGTTAAGCGTCCTACTTCAGCCAGGTCACGATCTCACAGTCCGTGAGTTCGAGCCCCGCATCGGGCTCTGGGCTGATGGCTCAGAGCCTGGAGCCTGTTTCCGATTCTGTGTCTCCCTCTCGCTCTGCCCCTCCCCCGTTCATGCTCTGTCTCTCTCTGTCTCAAAAATAAATAAACGTTAAAAAAAAATTTTAAAAATTTAAAAAAAGAATCTGATTAAAAGCTATGGGCGCTCCCCCTAGGAAAAAGCACATATGTACCTCTGACCTCGACACCAATGGTAAGGCCTACATCCAGAGATTCAGTTTAGACTGGGTCCACCACTAACCTTCAGCATTCAGTTTCTGGAATTTAAACTTATTATTCATAAAGGGGAAGAGTAACCAAGATAAGTTTGAATAAAGATGGAGTATATTAAAATACTCTTAAAAAAAAAAAAAGTTCACAGGTATACATGTGTCAGAGAAATCCAAGACCAGAAGAAGTTCATTGCATATAGGAAGAAACAGAGGCCCAGAAATGTTATGTGACTTAAATAGTTGCAGAGCTAAGATCAGAACTCAGGTTTCCGTTAATGTGGAGTTTTTTTTATGGTATAATCTGCTACATCTACCATAAAAGAGTCTTGATCCCCATAGCTTTAAGGCACAGATTTCCCAACTCTCTTGATAGTATCAGCTGTGATGCTTTTTAAAACACTGATTCTTGGGACCACCCATGGAAGATTACTTGTCCATAGTATCTAAGAGTGGGTCAAAGAAAACTGTATTATTAAAAGGTACTCCGATAAAAAAAAATATTTTAAAGAAAATAAAAAGGTGCCCCATGTAAATCTGACATTTTGCCAGTATTGGAAACTGTGGCTCTTGGCGTTGATCACTGTGAGCTGTGCTCCGAAATTTCCAGTTTGCTGTGTTTGTTTTCTCTTTCAGACTCTTACCCTAATGAACTTTCCTTTCTTCCTAGTGGATAAAGCGACATTTATGGTTGGCAGCTACGGGCCTCGGCCAGAGGAGTATGAGTTCCTGACTCCGATTGAGGAGGCTCCCAAGGGTATGCTGGCCCGAGGCACTTACCACAACAAGTCCTTCTTCACCGACGATGACAAGCATGACCACCTTACCTGGGAGTGGAACCTGTCTATCAAGAAGGAATGGACAGAATGAGTGCATCTGCCCTTCCTTTTCCCCTCCTTACCACTCAGAAGTACCCTTTCTGTCATATTCATCACCCTGTCCCTCCTCCCTGTTCAGAGCTAGGTCCTTTCCCCAATACTCCCCACATTCTGTTATCAATGCTTCTTGTCCCGCAATGTCTCTCAAAGTGGTCCCTAGCACAAGATGCTTAACACCCAGACTTTAATCCTGCCCATTCCTTCCAATCCTCATCATGGCCAGATCTTCAAAATTCTTCATTTCAATACATGGTCATTTAGTATTTCCTTCTATTTTTCCCATGTGAGCAACTAGAGGCCAAGAAATAGGCAAACTATCACTAACAGTCCTTTGCCTTGGGTTCCAGTAGCTCATTCCCATCCCTGCATTCTTCTGTGGTTGCTGCTGGCTCAGTGAAGGTCCCTAATCACGTTGCCTATCAGTTGGGGTTCTTCTTTTATGGGAGACACTGTAAACAACACAAGAGAATAAATAAAACAGTTGTATGATCTGACTGAGACCCTCATTTCCCTGCCTTCTTTCTTTGAACAAATATGATAACTACATTGTTTACATTTGTGAGTGTCCTCAGAGCATATGTGTGGACTGGACACAGTAGAGACGGTATTTGCATCACTAGGAAATGTTTAGTCTCCCTGTTCTAGTGCAATGAGCAATGAATATTCAGAATGTGAATAATAGAAATCCTGAGATATTTTATTTTATAGTAGTACCATATGGAACTTTCTCCTGAGCTTGAGACCCATATATCCTACTACCTATGGGAATCCTATCTTGGATTTCAGAGGGCACGTGTGGGCCAAATCAGCCACTGCTTCTCTCCTGCTTACGACCTTCCAATATAATCCCAGTTGCTTAGAGAATAAGATCCTACACTTATTGTATAATGCCCCCTACAATCTGGCCTAAATTCAATTACTAATAATTCTCTCACACATTGCATTTGCATCTCCGTGTTTGGGCTCTTTACATGAATGGGCCCTTTACATGAAACTCTCCTTCCACCGCTGTTGCCTGGAAAAATCCTATTTACAGGGGACTCTGCTTAGGCATCCCTTGTAGGAAGAAAACCTTCACTGAACCCCACCATTGTGCTAAGTGTCCTTAAGTCTGTATTTTCATAGTATCCTATGAGTTTCTCAATTTTTAATCACCTCCCATTTTATATTTAAGTGATCTGCTTATTTGTTCATCTTTCACACTAACAATCTGGGAAAGGCTGGATCAGATCATACTTATCTTTGTATCCCTAGTACTTAGACCAATACCTGCAGAGAATATTTCCTTTTTATTTAATCTAAATGAACAGACTTGGGGCACCTGGGTGGCTCAGTCGGTTGAGCGTCAGACTTCGGCTCAGGTCATGATCTCACAGTTTGTGGGTTCAAGCCCCGCGTCGGGCTCTGTGCTGACTGCTTGCTCAGAGCCTGGAGCCTGCTTCAGATTCTGTCTCCTTCTCTCTCTGCCCCTCCCCCGCTCACGCTTCGTCTCACTCTGTTTCTCAAAAATAAATTAAAAATGTAAAAAAAAAAAAATTTATAAATGAACAGACTTGACTTTCTTCTGGTCGGTTATGTTCTGAGATCTTGTCACTGAACCTGGTCTTTAATCTCAGAAGTTGAAGGTTCCCATAGAACCAGCTGCAAAGTTCCCAGAACACTAACAACACTATGGCCAGTTAACTGGAGTAGGCTGCTGCGAATTGGCCTCCCATAACAGGTCCAGGGCTTGGAGCAGGAGCAGAAAAAGAAGGATGGAAGCTGACCAATGCAGATTCCTGTTTCTATTATTTCTTTTCATGTGCCAACCATCTCCAGAAGTTGCTGCAGAAGTTCAGGAATCCTCAGGTAAAAGAAAAAAGCACTTGGGTGACCATAGGGCAAAAGTATTGTGAAGGAAAGGGAATATGGTAGTGATCTGGGTGTTGTTCCTCCCAATGTAGAACATCTTCTAGGAAATGCTGGATAAAGATTTGTGTTCCATAGTAGAGACAAGAGAAGCCTAGCATTATTCTTCAGAGAGAGACCATGAGGTGAAGTCACCTTCCTTATAAAACAATAAAGCCTTGGGATGATGACAGTGCCCCTAGAGACTGTGATCTCCTTGGCCTTAGTATGGAGAGAAAAAGTATGGATACCTTCAGCATTTAGAATTGTTTCTTCTGCATGTGATACCCCAAAACCTTCTGCTTCTCCCTCTGTCTCTCTCTCTCTCTCTGTAGATGATCCTGGTGCTTCCCGGGAAACTGTGCAGCTCACAGATGTCCCAGCTACCATGGAATTCATTGCTGCTGCTGAGGTGGCTGTCATAGGTTTCTTCCAGGTTTGTCCAGTGACCCCATTTCTGTTCCCCCAAAGAACCGGAAACATTCTACCTCAGAGCAGACATGAGAGTCACCTGCTGGCCACTGCACTAGAAGTCAAGGGGCACAGACTTCACTTTCAGTTTATCAGTCTAGACCTCTCAATTTCAAGACATTCCCAGTCTCTGAATTATGTCTTTCTCACACTTGATTCAAGACTTCTCAGTCTTGGGGTGCCTGCGTGGCTCAGTCAGTTGAGCATCCAACTGTTAGTTTTGGCTCAAGTCATGATCCCAGGGTCATGGGATCAAGCCCCTCATTGGGCTTCATCACTGAGTGTGGAGTCTTCTTGGGATTCTCTCTCTCTCCCTCTCTCTCTCTCTTTCCCTCTGTCCCTCTCTTCCCCCCATCCCCCCCAAAAAAGAGTTCTGGATCTTCTCATCTATAAATGCTTTCAATGTTAAGTCAGTGTCTGGATTGCTGAGGCAGAGACCAGAGTAAACCCAACCTCTATCATCCAGGGAACGCATAAGTCAATAGTTAATCTCTTTCTAAAGCCTTACCAAGTAGGTAGTCCCTCACTTGTCTTTCTTTTTGTTTGTTCCGAAATGTTGAAAAAGGATGACATTTTGAATATTTGAGGTATTAGCCTCCATCTTCCAGATTGGCTGCCTGACTAATGAAAGCAGCCATAAATGAAAGGGCACCATTCCAGCATTTTTATCTTTCTTTGAAGGTAACATCTGGTTATTCTCACAGATCAAGCCCCTACTCTTATTGCAGACCTTCTTATCTATTTCCACTAATTAGTCACCATCACCCTGTCAATTCTGTGTACACAGCTGGAAATAGCTTCAGTGAGATGCATGTGGGGAAGGAAGACAGGGGAGCATGTTTCTCAATGATGAGAGATCTGAGCGGTAGACAGAAACGGCCACTTTCAGAAAGGCAGGGAGAGGCAAAGAAAGTGGGAATAGAGGAATTTGCAATAACTTAAACAGCCACCAGATGCCGTCCGTCATTTGATCCATGAGTAATTCCACTCTAAGGGGAATTAAAAAAGGGCAAGCCTAGATTAGCAATTGTTCATAGCCTCGGATGAACTCCACACACCCTGTCCAATTACCCCAGATGCAAGGTTAGTCAGCTTCTTTCTTTTTGCACATCTCTTCCTCCAGCCCAGAAAGATGTCGGAAAAGAATATGCTCCCTCCTGTTTATTGCCTGGAGCTGCTATGGGCAAAGGTCCTGTGACAGCAGGGAAAATGATGCCAGCTTGCTATAGAAGGACTGGATCATCGCTTAGATGTGGTTTCCCTGCTGTCTGCTGCAGGCCTGAGTTCTAGAGTTGGAACAACACAGAAACAGTATCTTCATGGGCAATACCTCAGGCTCAATGCAGGGGAAGAGGATTGTTCTTCCACATCCGGCACAAACTTTTGTTAATAAAACCTCTAAGTTCCATTTTAATTTCCTTTATTATTATTATTATTATTTTTTTCCTTTCAGGACCTTTGACAGTACCTATTTATTTCTGCATTCCTTCTTTCCTCCACAAATTGTTCCCAAGACATTTGCCTCCTCGGGTATATCAATGACGGTGCAGCCAAACTCCACAGGCGTCTATGATTTTGAGGCCCTTCTCTGCTAATAAACTGCAAGTTTTATGGGAAGGCCAGACAGGAGTTTCAGGCTTAGCTACAATTTTGTAGTTACCTATTAGCCCACCAAGCCTGGAAAATTCAACAATACCACTGCAAATTTACAGGCAAATGTTGTTTCACTTGACACTAAATCAAGTCTATTATTTTTTTATACGAGTGAGCACGTTTCTACTCCCTATTCCATTTCTATGTGTCTCTTCTCCAAAATAATCCCTGTGGGTTTTTTCCCCCTCTTGTTTTCAGGATTTAGAAATCCCAGCAGTGTCCCTATTCCACAGTATGGTGCAAAAATTCCAAGCCGTGTCATTTGGAATCAGCACGGATTCTGAGGTTCTGGCCCACTACAACATCACTGGGAACACCATTTCCCTCTTCCGCCTGGTAAGCTGGGTGGGCTGCTCGAGCCTTCTTCCAGTTTTTCCTTTTGGTTGTGGATTCACAAATTTGTGCAACTAGGAAGGGCTCTGTGACTTTAACACTAATGATGGTGCCAGGGACCATTAAGTCAGGGACGATAATGACAAAGACGGTGGATCAACTCAAGCTTCCCAAACAGGTGCTGTCATGAGTTGGAAAGAAGACTGGACTGAGCGTCAAGAGGTAGGATTATAGCACTGCTTTGTCACTGACCAGCCATGCGACATGGGCAAGTCACTTAGCAGTTTTTAGTTTCAATTCCTTCATCTGTAAAATAAAAGAGTTTGACCATATCATCTCTAAGGTCATTTTGAGCTCTAAAATTTTATATTTTTATATCACTGGGAGTTCGCTTACATTTACCAAACATGCATTAAACAATGTCTGTGTCATCTGCAAGATACGGATAATAAAAACATGTTAAATATGTCCCCTGCTCTCAATAGATCTTAAAACATAGTAGAGAATGTAATCATAATTTATAAGTATCTACAATGCAAAAAACATCACTGTGGATAAAGTATTATAATGGTTAAAAGGATAAATGCAATGCAGGAATTCTGACCAAAAAAAATGAGGAAGGAGGGGCACCTGGGTGGCTCAGTCAGTTAACGTCCAATTTCAGCTGAGGTCATGATCTCGCATTCACAAATTCAAACCCCACATTAAGCTCTTTGCTGACAGCTCAGATCTTGGAGCCTACTTCAGATTCTGTGTCTCCTTTTCTCTCTGCCCCTTCCCCACTTGCTCTCTGTCTCTGTCTCTGTCTCTGTCTCTGTGTGTGTGTCTCTCTCTCTCAAAAATAATAAATAAACATTAAAAAACTTTTTAATGAGAAACTGGACTGAACTGGAATTTAAAGGGTAGAGGGGTGCCTGGGTGGCGCAGTCGGTTAAGCGTCCGACTTCAGCCAGGTCACGATCTCGCGGTCCGTGAGTTCGAGCCCCGCGTCAGGCTCTGGGCTGATGGCTCGGAGCCTGGAGCCTGTTTCCGATTCTGTGTCTCCCTCTCTCTCTGCCCCTCCCCCGTTCATGCTCTGTCTCTCTCTGTCCCAAAAATAAATAAAAAAACGTTGAAAAAAAATTTTTTTTAAAAATTAAAAAATAAAGGGTAGATAAAATTTGGACAAAGTAGAGGAGCATTCATGTCCAAGGTGGGGAAAAAATTAAACTCAAGAAACAATGATCAAGCCACTTTGACTGGATCTCAGGGTACAAATTTGGAGAAAAAAAATATAAGACAGAGAAGTTTGATTGAAACCATATTATGGAGAAACTTGAATACCAATTTAGTGGGTTTGCATTTAACTGGGTTGGCACTAGAAAACCCTTAAAGCCTTGAGATCAGGAGAGTAACATGAACAGGAATGTGTTTTTAGCAAGATGATTTTGGCAGTGATGGCTGGGATGGATTGTTAAGCAAAAACACAAGAGTTAGAGAGGACTTTGGTTAGGCTGACAAAATCAATCATGTACTGAGGGTCTGCAGTAGAGAGGTAGCAATAGAAAGTGAAGAAAAGGCAGGTCCTGCTGCTGATTAAATATAAAAATTGTGGAAAGGAGGCAGTTTAAAGGCAGGGTATGTAGAAATAGTGAGGGCATACACAAAAAATTGGGTTTTCTCATGCTTTAGTTAGTTGTTGAGTTTGTATTGTTGGTGGCATATCAAGATAAAGATGTTCAGAATCCACTGGAAATGCAAAATTGGGACAAAAGATAAAGTTTTCAAGATTTCTGCACAAATGGCCTTCTCCCTCCAGCCTCCATCCTATATATTTCACTTCTCATCCACATCTCTTTTAAATGTGTTTTATATTCAGTGTCTCCAATTTTCTTTAAGCTCTTAAATACACTGCTATCTTATCTATGCCCCACACCCCCTCAAAACTGCTTTCACTGAGGTCAGCATTGCTTCCATATTTCCAAACCCAATGAACATTCTTTAGGTCTTACTTAAGTAAACATCTCTGCCATGTTTGACATTGTTGACTGTCTCTTTAACATTCTTTCTTTCCATTACTTCTAGGAGCCTACTTCTGGTCCTCTTCTGCTTTTCTTAGTCTCCTTGAGACCTTCTCTGCCTCCATCTACACTGCTTTCTGACCCAGTGCTCTTTCTAATCTGGTTTATAGAATTCACATTCTGTAGAAGCAGAGACTATTTCGTCCATTACTTCAACCACAGAGCCCAAAAAAAGTGTCTGTCATATAGCAGGTGCTCATTAAGTGTTTGTTGAATGAATGAATGAATGAATGAATGAGTTTTCCTTAGGTAATACAATTCTTATTGTTGACTATCATGGGTCTGCTGAGGATTTGAAGTGCTTTATCTCTAGACTGGACCTCTCTCATGATTCGAATGCTTGTTGTATATAACTATTTGGATACACTCATAAGCACTACCATCCCAACATGTTCAAAACTGAATTTATCATCTGCACCTGCTAAATTTTATTTGTTCCTCTAAACCAACTGTATTGAATGGTTATGTTCATTTGGTCTAATTTTTGCCCATTGCACCTCCAATCTTATTGAATCTATATTCCCCTTTACTTTTTCTACTTTATTTCCTAGTCTCTTAGCATCTTTGACATAAACAATTTCGATAGCTTCTTACTCTCCCTTTGTTACTTCATATCCAGTTTGTAGATTGGTATCACAATGCTGTATTTCAAATGGAAATTGGGCCATGGTATTGCCTTCTTAAAACCTCTTCAACATTCCCCATTTCTTACAAGATGAAAAACTGACATATTTAATGTTACATATAGTCTTTTTTTTTTTTTTTTTTAATTTTTTTTTTCAACGTTTATTTATTTTTGGGACAGAGAGAGACAGAGCATGAACGGGGGAGGGGCAGAGAGAGAGGGAGACACAGAATCGGAAACAGGCTCCAGGCTCTGAGCCATCAGCCCAGAGCCCGACGCGGGGCTTGAACTCACGGACGGCGAGATCGTGACCTGGCTGAAGTCGGACGCTTAACCGACTGCGCCACCCAGGCGCCCCTACATATAGTCTTTTATGACCTGGCCACTATCTGCTTCTCTAGTCCCTTTTCCAACATGCTCCTACCATAGGCTTTATCCTCTCACTTCCCAAGTATACACAGTTTGATGATACAACTCCATGATTTCACTCACACAGACTGTTCCTCTGCCTAAAATGCCATCACCCTCAATGCCCCCTTTCACCTAGCCTCACCCAGCTAACTCCTCAGATTCCAGTAAATGAGTTCAGACATTGTATCCTACACAAAGCCTCCAAGGAATCTTCAAATTGGCCCGCCTATTCCTCTATACTTTGATATCTGTATTTATATTTATCACTTTATAGTGCGTGTCATGTATCTTTGTGTCCGTCTCACCTACTACTCCATTAGACCATGAGCAGTTCAAGGGTAGGAACCACGAATTGTTCACATTTGTTTTCCAAAGCCCACAATATGCCTCTGGTCACAAAGACCCTCAGAAGTACTTGAGAAACTGACTCACCTCCAAAAGCACATCGGAGTCCCTTCACCAGTTCTTTCCCACCTGGACAGTAGTTGCAGGTGTGCATTTCACCATTGTGAAATTGGATTAAATGAAGCTCTTCCAATGAAAAGCTTTGGTAGGAAAGATGGAAAGTTAGGCTAATGCCTTTTGTGTGACTGTTGGACCACTGGTAGTAACCCTTCAATAAAAAAATTCTAATCAGCTACATCTCCACAAGTACTTCTCTCCCAGTTTGTTATTTTAAGTCTCATAAAGAACTGATTTTTTTAATTTGTTTTTAATGTTTATTTATTTGAGAGAGAGAGGGAGTGGGGGGGGGGGGGCAGAGAGAGAGGGAGACCCAGAATCCGAAGCAGGCTCCAGGCTCTGAGCTGTCAGCACAGAGCCTGACTCCAGGCTCGAACCCACAGACTGTGAGATCATGACCCGAGCCGAAGCTGGACACTTAACCAACTGAGCCACCCAGGTGCCCCTCATAAAGAACTGATTTTAAAAGTCTTGGTACTAAAATAAATAAATAAATAAGTAAGTAAATGTCTTAGTACTACCAAGATACACATGTGGGAAAGAAAAAAACAAGTGCTGTTGCTTCCAATGTCTCTACAGATTTTATAACCCCTAATAGGCACATTAGCTTTGCTTACAATCTATCCTTTGTGCAGCCCCGTAGATGACTTCCCAGAGCTGTTCATGCTCCCTTAGCATCTGCTTGTTGTTTACCGCGAAGGGCAGCCCCACTCTGAATGAACTCCTGGGAACCCTGTGGATGAGATTATTGCTGTACCATACCAAAAACAAACACACCGGTTCCGCCCTACTCCACTGGCAGGTCTGGGAGAGGTTCCGCTTGTGCTGCGCCAACTTTTAGATAAACATATTTTTCTCAGTTTATACTTTCAAACATTTGGTCCATATTTTAACAGGATTATTATTCAGGAGTTTGGGATGACTCTTTTTTTTTTTTAAAGAACATCAGGACTATGCATTTTTCAATGAGGAAATGGGAACCTGTTGCAAATTTCTTGGGCCCTACCTACCTTCATCTTAAATGTATAGTTCATTCTGTTTGTTTTTATGTTTGTTTTTAGTACCTAATTTATCATAGACACTATGCTAGGTGTTTTTCAGTGTTCTACCATTTAATTCTCGCACAAATCTGACGCAATCATTATTATGGTCCCTGCATTATCCAGAAGGAAGCTAAAGTTCCATGAGATCAATTCAGTTGTCAAAAGTGTATAGAGTAGGGGCGCCTGGGTGTCTCAGTCGGTTAAGCATCCACTTCGGCTCAGATCATGATCTCACAGTTCCTGAGTTTGAGCCCCACGTCAGGCTCTATGCTGACTGCTCAGAGCCAGGATCCTGCTTCAGATTCTGTGTCTCCCTCTCTCTCTGCTTCTCCCTGCTTATGCTCCCTCTCTCTCTGTCTCTCAAAAATAAATAAACGTTAATTTTTTTTTAAATAATTAAGAAAAAGTCTATAGAGTAAACAGACATCTGATTCATACCCAGCATAGCTGTCTCCAAATCATGCCATTTCTGTGATACTAGAGTGACTTTCCAAAGTACTTAACCCTGACAAAAACCTTTGTTTTTACTCCTAGATTCTATCTATTCTAATGCCTCTCATGCTAAAGCCTACTTATTCAGAGCACTTGCTCCTAAACGATTCCTCAACCCCACCCCCACCCCTGCCTTTGCACTACTTAAACCCTAGCATCATTTCTCCAGATTTACTCTAGGCATTACACATTTTGACAAAGAAATCTCAGGATTTAGACATAGAGAGTTTTCAATGGTAAGAACATATTTGGAGATAAACTGGAATAATGATAGGTGAAAACACAGTAAGACTGCAATGAGTTGACAGGACTGGGTGCTTTGAAATGTTTGAGCAATAAGAAGCCAGCAACTGTTATATTCATGGAATACACCACTCTCCAAAAACAGGCAGGACAACTATACAAACGTGATCAGGAAGAATTGAACTAAGTGGAACAATAATAAGTTGTGTATGACAACTTGTTTAGTGTGTACGACAGCTTGTCTTTTGTGAGGGTGACTGTAGGGAGACCCTCCACACTCTCTCAAGTGTTCTCATTGTTGCCCTAATGGAGGTATAATCCTGGGTTGAATAAACCATGAGCCTGTTCTAAAATGGAATTTCAGATATTATTTGAATGTTTATCTCGCTTTGGGTTTCTTCAATCACCTCTATTTTAAGAAATATAATTAGCCTAACTTTGACCCAATAGGATATGTAATGGAAACACAGTAAAAGCATTCTTCCATTCCTTACATGGTTATGTGCTGGCTGCTTATTATACGAAAAGCACCTTGGGGCACTGGGTGGCTTAGGTCAGTTAAGCTTCTGACTTGAATTTGGGTCAGGTCATGATCTCACAGTTCATGGGATTGAGTTCCATGTTGGGTTCCATGCTGACAGTGCAGAGCCTACTGGGGATTCTCTCTCTCTGCCCCTCCTCTTCTCTCTCAGAGAGAAAGAAAGAAAGAAAGAAAGAAAGAAAGAAAGAAAGAAATATGAGGAAGGAAAGAAAGAAGGAAGGAAATGAAGGAAAAAAAAAAAAGGAATGCACCTCTCCAAACAAAGAGAATCAAAAGGAATGAGTGCATAAAAATAAACTAATAAATGCAGGAAGTAAGGTATGTCAAATTATTCAGTTTTTTTTCTAAAGTATAGTTTTATGAACTCTATGGCAAGCTAAATGGTTTATAAAAACAAACCCAGGGACATGAGGGATTTTGTTTAACAAATGATTTCTCAGTGTTATTCAAGATATTTAATACTGTAACTGTGGTGTAAACTAAGACAACTTTAATATACTTTATGAAGTGCTGGGTTGCTAATTAAAGAAATACATAGAAATTCAAAAGAATATTGCTGAAGTACTAATGAACAGAAAAAAAAAAACACCTGATTAATCTTTTGGTATGATAGTAGTGTCTAAAACAAAATAATCCACTTCAAATATTCTTTGGGGAGTCTCAAAATTATATTGTAAGGTGGAAACTCTTCTGGTTTACAGTTTCTGTTTTTCTTCTGGTGCTTCTTTCTTGGGGAAGAAAAATAATATGATATCTCAAGTAAAATTCTTTCCAAACACTGGGGAAAAAAAATATATTAAAAATCTTTCCCCAGCTCTTGGTTTCAGGATCAGATTTTCTGTCCAGGGCATTATGCAAATACTTCCCTTTACAGAGGGAGATTTCCTGTTCGAATATTGTTTCCAGGAGCCCTACACATGACGTTCCAGAGTTTATTAGCTTAAGAAAGAGTGACCCAGTCGGCCATGTTTTATTAAAAGAAGCACTACAAACTGGAGAGACTTCAGGAGAGTGGTTTTTATTAAAACTCTTTGCTACTTCGAGAATGTTATCACCACTTAACATCCTCCGCCTCCAGTATGCCGCATTCCTTAAGCCCAGAAACACCTGGAGTAACTGGTCTTCCTGCTCTCCCTGTTCTGGGAAATGGGAAGGACTGCCTGGAAAAGAGCAGAGAGGGAGGGGCTTCCTGACCGCAGCACAGCTCTGTTAGGTGAGACCCAGCCGCTAGAGTTCCTAGACAAATAATCAGGAAGTAGACATATGAAATAGTAAAAGGACCCTGATTGTGATTATAATAATGATGAGTTTGATGTTTTCAATTAGCAAAGCCTTAAGTTCGAAGGACACATGCCAGCTGGCAAAGCAGGCCTTAAGCAGCCTCAAAGATCCTGTGGGCTCATTTTCTTTCTTTCGTCACTCTTAGTGCCCTGGGAAGGAGGATAAGAGAGGCTGGGCCAGGACTCCCCTAGGAAGACTTTCCCTTTTGCTTTTATATTTCTGCCCCAAACCTTCCCCTCGGTTCCACTTTGTGAATATTAAAACAATTAAATATACAGAGAGAGAGTTCACATTTTATTTTTATTTATTTTGAGAGAGATAGAGCATGCGCAGGGGGGAGGGGCAGAGAGAGAGAGAAGAAGAGAGAATCCCAGCAGGCTGTGCACCAGCAGCAGCGCAGAGCCCAACTCCCGGCTCAAACTCACAAACCATGACATCGTGACCTGAGCCAAAACCAAGAGGCAGATGCTTAACCGACTGAGCACCCAGGTGCCCCGCGACTTCACATTTTAAAATATCCTATGGTTTGGGGGCGCCTGGGTGGCTCAGTCGGTTAAGCGGTTGACCTCAGCTCGGGTTATGATCTCAGGGTCCATGAGTTCAAGCCCCAGGTGGGACTCTGTGCTGACAGCTCAGAGCCTGGAGCCTGCTTTGGATTCTGTGTCTCCCTCTCTCTCTGCCCCTCCCCTGCTCATGCTCCGTCTCTCTCCGTCTAAAAAAAAAATTTAAAATATCCTATGGTTTTGATGAATTTTTTTCAAAACTCTTATTTTGAAATACATATTTTTGGGGCGCCTGGGTGGCGCAGTCGGTTAAGCGTCCGACTTCAGCCAGGTCACGATCTCGCAGTCCGTGAGTTCGAGCCCCTCGTCGGGCTCTGGGCTGATGGCTCGGAGCCTGGAGCCTGTTTCAGATTCTGTGTCTCCCTCTCTCTCTGCCCCTCCCCTGTTCATGCTCTGTCTCTCTCTGTCCCAAAAATAAATAAACGTTGAAAAAAAAATTTAAAAAAAAAAAAAGAAATACATATTTTTGTACCTCAACATTTATTTATTTCTTAAATTTGAGTTGTGCAAAACAGTCATAAAATAATTAAATCGCTATCTGAGTGAATGTCAGCACTCCTGTGCCTCAGTGCCTAATATACAACAGGCACTCAACAAATGATTCATTTGCAAATGTATTACAGGAGATATATCCAGAATTAATAATATTAACCATAGCGTGCCTTGGACTTCTTAAAGGTGCATATTACTTTTAACTAACCAATGGGAAACCGCCTTGAACAAAAGAAGAGAAAAATATGCAACTGGTAGTCATCATGCGAAGGGCATAATGAGCAATCTTGGATTCCTAGTGTTTAATTTACCTTTAATTTACCTTTAAATGAATTCCTTCCTGCATAAACTAAAACGACACTTATCTCTGACTTTGCTAGGTTGATTCAGAGAAAGGAGCTTGGAGGGTAAAAGGATAGTTCTGATCCAGACCAAGAGCAGATTGGGTAGGACCTATATGAGAAAGCAGACATAAGGGAAAGGGGTTGAGATGTCCAAGGGTTGGCAGCCCAAGGATCTCAAAAGTGATTCAAACTATTTTAAGAAACAGAACTGTTCAGAAGCTAGCATTTGTCTGTAGGCATAGTTGCTCTGGGTGATGGAAGTATTATCTTGTGCTTTATGGACAGGAGTAGATTGGGGGAGGGGAATGGAAAACTCTGGGGATAAGAATTGACAGTATGAAGTCCTATCTTTTAATGTATCTGAGTATGGTGGAAAGGTAGCTCTAAAATGCTAATCTGGGATTACAGACTAGGTAAACAAATAATCCCTTTCACCAATAACAATTTATTTTAAAATCCAGGCAAATAGTAAAGGGGGCAAGAGTCTTTGGAGAACTAGCAAGAGAGAGAGAGAGAGAGAGAGAGAGAGAGAGAGAAATAACTAGACTAAGATCTAGAAGATAAAACCCCAAAAGGAAAACCCTGTATTGGGACCGCTTTTTGTCTAGGGGGCTCTTCTTGCCAGTTTTTAAAGAAATAGTCAAGAGTCTGAGAAGTTTCACAGCTTTTTTTGTGACACTCAAGGAACCTGAAAAGTAAATGTTGAAATCCTGGGCCCAGATGAGGAAGTAGGAGGTAGATTTAGTAAAACAGACTTTGCCCCACTTTGAACCCTAAAGAACAGTACCCTAAGAACAAGGATTTACCATAAGTAAATCATCCTTCCCAAGGACTACAACAAATCATCTCAATCCCTGAAATTGGATTAGGATGATCGTATATGAATATATATATATATATATATATATATATATATACATACATACCCATGCACATAGATATACACACATATACCTCTACACATATATAATTATACTTATGTATCATATATATAATCTACCCTTAGCCATGCCATAGTATAATAGCTGACTCAAAGAAAAAGAGAATAATTTTATTTATTTATTTATTTTGAAGTTTATTTATTTTTGAGACACAGAGAGACAGAGCATGAATGCGGGAGGGTCAGAGAGAGGGAGACACAGAATCTGAAGCAGGCTCCAGGCTCTGAGCTGTCAGCACAGAGCCCGACGCGGGGCTCGAACCCATGGACTGTGAGATCATGACCTGAGCCGAAGTCGGACGCTCAACCGACTGAGCCACCCAGGCACCCCAAAAAAAGAGAATAATTTTAAATCAGAGAAGAGATTACCCTCAAAGCAACATCAAAAAGGCAATACTAAATTTCACTGGTGACTTCTCAGTGGCAAGAGTGGAATGTTACATATAAAGAATTATATCTTGCAAAAACAGAAAGAAAATAATTGTGAACATAGACTTCTACCTCCAGCAAAAATAGGCTTGAAAAATAAAGCTGAAATAAAGATATTTTCAGAAACCAAACTGAGAGATTATGTCGCCCAAAAGATCTGACTCATACTAAAAGGTGCTTTCTAGACAGAGGGCAAAACATCCCAGATAGAAGCTCAAAAGTACAGGAAGAAATGAAGAAATCTCACAAAAAAATATGAGATTTAAAATTGTAATACACAATAATAATCATCTGTGAGCCTTGAGTGTGGGGTCAGGGTATATAGTTGGATGGAGGAAAACTGTATTAAATTGTTCTAATCTCTACATTGTCCAGGAAGAGACAAAATTGCCAGTTAAAATTAGACTCTGACAACTAAAGAATGCATGTTGTGTAGTGCATGCTGTTATCTTCAAAAGAATGATTGTAGCTTGTGTAACTTCTAAGCCAATCAAGGGAAGGAAGGAATAATATAAAGTGCTCAATCAATTCAAAGTAGTCCAGAAATGGAAGAAAGTGGGATTTGGAACAGGCAGAAACAATGGGAAATGCATATGGAAATAAATATATTAGTAATTACATTCTATAAAAAATAATGCAATGCAAAGACAAGGATTGGCAGACTGGATTAAAAAATACAACTCTGAGCTTTTTACAAAGGACATATTTTAAAACATAGGGACACATGTAAAATAGAAAGATAGATTGAAAGTAAAAGGATAGAGTCTAATACATGGCCTAAGAATATATAAGCAAATCTAACAGGGTTATAAGAAAAAATGGTTAAATTCACAATCATGTTGGGAGATTTTAATACTTTTTTCCCCTCAAGTTAATTTATTTATTTGGGGGTGGGGGAAGGACAAAGAGAGAGGGGAAGAGAAAGAATATTAAGCAGCCTGCGAATTGGCTTTCAGAGCCTGACGCAGGGCTCGAACTCAGGAACTGTGAGATCACGACCTGAGCCAAAACCAAAAGTCAGTCGCTTAACAGACTGAGCCACCCAGGCACCCCAGAGATTTTAATATTACTCTCTTGATAAAATAAACTGGTTAAACAATTCAATAAGAATATAGAAAATTTGAATTATAAAATTAACCAAGTGAGTCATTAGTTTATACAGAATACTATATTAAAAAACTGCAGATTATGCATAATTTTAAGGACATATATAACACATACAGAAGTTGACAAATGCTATAAATAAAATGTAGAAATTAAGCTACAAGGTTAATACTGATTACAAGATTAATATTGATTCATATCAATACAAGATTAAATTAAGTTCTTAAGAGCCAATAGGTTAGAGAAGAAATAAGAACAGAAATTGGAAAACATTTGGATTGAATGATAGTGAAATCTACATATAAAATTTATGGATACATTTATAGCCCTGTAAGGAGGAAATGTGTAGATTTTAATATATATTTTAGAGAAGGATGATGATAAAAATCAAGGATCTAAGCATCCATTTTAAAGTGAGAGAAATAAGTTCCAGGTAGATCTTAGATCTATTGTGAGAGATAAAATAATAATGTTTATGGGAGATAAGAGAATTTCTTCATGACTTTGGTGCAAAGATTTTTAAACAAAACAAAACAGGGGCGCCTGGGTGGCGCAGTCGGTTAAGCGTCCGACTTCAGCCAGGTCACGATCTCGCGGTCCGGGAGTTCGAGCCCCGCGTCGGGCTCTGGGCTGATGGCTCAGAGCCTGGAGCCTGTTTTCGATTCTGTGTCTCCCTCTCTCTCTGCCCCTCCCCCGTTCATGCTCTGTCTCTCTCTGTCCCAAAAAAATAAATAAACGTTGAAAAACAAAACAAAACAAAAATACACACTAGTTACCAAGGAAAATATTGATAACCTCAACTACATTGAAATTACCTTCCGTTCATGAGAAATAGCCAACAAAAGGGAAGGTCCCTGTGAAGGAAGATATGCCATACAGAAGCAACAAAAGACTCACATAACAAAGTGTATAAAAGCATCTTCAAACCAGTGAAAGAAAGATAGCTCAATAGAACAATAAGCAAATGATTTGAATTGACACTTCGTAAAAGAGGACATACAAGGGGTTACTCAGGGAAATGCAATTAAAGCCACAATAAGACATTACCACACATTCACCAGAATGGATAAAATTATAAAGGCTGGTAATGCCAAGTGTTGGACCAATGGGAGCTTTCAAACAATATAGGCGTAAGCAGAAATTATTATCTACTTTAGAAAATAGTTTGGCATTTTTTTAAGTTTATTTATCCATTTTGAGAGAGAGAGTGTGTGTGTGTGTGAGTATGGGAAGGGCAGAGAGAGGGGGAGAAAAAGTATCCCAAGCACAGAGCCCAACATGGGGCTGGATCTATGACCATGAGATCATGACTGAGCCGAAATCAAGAGTTCAATGCTTAACCAACTGAACCACCCAGATGCCCCAATAGCTTGGCAGTTGTTGTTAGTTGAAAATACACACACTCTCTAATGAAAAATCCCAATCCAAGGTATATGGACAACGGTTATGTCCCATGAACAAGAGTGTTCGCTGCAGCATTATTTTAACAATCAGAAACTGGAAATAACCTAAATATCCATCAGCGTAAAATGAGTAAGTTTTGCATATTTATACAATGGAGTATTATATGCCAAGGAAAATGAGCAAATTTCAGCTACATGTGATGACATGAATGACTATATACAGAATGTTAAGCAAAGAAATGAGATATGTGTACATAAAATATACTGTTAATTTCTATTTTCATGAAGTTTTAAAAAAGAAAACTAAACCATAGGATTAAAAAGTGCATCTTTAAGTGCATCTAAAGCTATAAAGAAAAGGATGAAAATGCCCACCATAAAAGTCAGGTAATGGTCAACTTTGGCAAAAAAAAGAAAAGGCAAATTATGGATTAGAAGGGAAGACAGAAAGCATCAGGAGTTCTGGCAATATTCTACTTCTTTACCCAAGTGGTGGCTCCACAGTTGTTTGCTCTGTGATAATTTTTTAAAAACTGAGTTTTACATTTTATGTTTCATGCTTTTCTCTGTATGTGCATATTATTTCACATTAAAAGGTACATACATAAATCTGATTATGTAAATGTAAACCCTTGACTTCAGGTTCTTAGAGTGTAATCTATTTAGCTTGACTTCAAGGCCCTTCAGAAGTTTGCCCCAGCCTACCCCACTAACCTTGTCCCTCTCCTACCCATACTCAACTAGAATTACTGTTATAGTTATGACAAACTAACTGCAGCTTCCAGAACATAGGATCTTTCATCTTTTTGTCCATTGTAAATACTGTTTTTCGAATTAAAACTCTCCCCATCCTCATTCATCTAACCAAATTTTAGCTATTTTTCAAGACTTACTTCCTCCTGGAAACTTCTCTGCTCTTCCTTTAGGTGATATATAGGCCCGTGATTCCCCTGTGATGACATTTCTGTATCCCACAGGACAGTGTGTTCTTTGAAAGTGGAGAATATTTCTTATTTCCCTTTATGTCTTTTGAGTTTTAGTGCCTGACATGTGGTAGATAGTCCAGAAATATTTATCAATGAATAAATAAAATCAGAACAGTGACAATTTTATCCTTTTTGTGTTACCCAGGTGGATAACGAACAATTGGACTTAGAGAGCAAAGACATTGAAAGCATTGATGCCACCAAATTAAGCCGCTTCATTGAGATCAACAGCCTCCACTTGGTGACAGAGTACAACCCTGCGGTAAACAATAGTCCTTGGCTCCAGACCCTTAAGTCCCTATGTCAGGGAGGGTACTTGTCTCCATACAGAGATCTCTCCTTCCAGGAGTTTTAATCCTTTGACCAATAATAACAGTAACTGATATTAACTGAACACCCAGCTGTTTATGTTGCAAACTTTACTCCAACCCTTTAAGTTTGATAGACTTGTCCCTCCTCAACAAAGAAAGAAACAGAGTTAGAAAACTTAAACACTCATCAGACGGCTAGGAAGGAAGAGAGCCAAAATGTAGAGTCAAGGTGACCGAGTCAAACACTTCTGAGCTTTGCTGTCTGAGAGTGTTCGCTAAAAGCAACTCATCTAAGCAACACTCTAGACCACACTTCTCAAACAAAATTGTAATCGATGCTGAAGATCCACTTTTCCAAAGGCATCAGTGACCAATCCACTTGCAAAATACAATTTAATAGAAAAATTAAATATTAAAAAATAAAGCTCACTGATCACATACTTGGATGTTACAGCAAATGTAAAATTTCTACAAAAGTTTTTAAAACTTCGTCCTACCTCCTTGTGGACCTGTAACTAACAGTTCTTGGTCTGGCACCCCCTACACATGCCTAGACCCTCATGGTGATGTAGCTTTCTTTCTAGATTTATCTTCTTATGGTGTTGCACACTGCATGCCACCTGGGTGAAGGCATCAGCCCACCCATTCTGATCATCTTCTGGTCGTCTAACATTCTACAGCGTACACAGTGAATTAATTACCTTCTATGTCCTGTCTTTTCTTTTCCCTGGTGTAGAACATAAGGTGATAGCGTATTAATTTCCAGTGATCTCATCAGTTCTGAAATGCTGTGCATTCTCTAATAACAGTACTTTAGAGCACATCATGGTTTTTAGAACTCACAAAGCCAATTCACACCCATTTTCTCACTTAATGTTCACATTGATTTTTTGAGGCCAAAGAGAGAAAATTACTATGCCCATTTTATCAAGGAGCACATTTAAGATCCAAGTGACTTATTCAAGGTCACTAAGTCAGAAAGGTAGAACTGAAGGCAGAAATTTTAACTCCTGATGGATTAGCTCATATTGTCTACTCCCATTTCACAGGAAAGAAAAGAGAGTTCAGAAAAGGGAAGTTCCTCAAGGCCATATGACTAGCAATTTGAGCTTCCGAAACAGCTCTCTGCACTTGTCCCTGCTTTTTTTTTTCATGACTAGTCTGACAGAATCCTGTGGTTTTTCCATTGCCCCACACAGCCTTCAATAGGAAACACCCCTTTTCCTGTTGACTAAATTCCTGTCCATCTTTCACACCACGTTTGTCTTCATAGAGCGGTGACTCCATTTCTACCTCTGTTAAGATTCCAAACACATGCACCCCAGGGGTATTGGCAGCAATAATCAAAAAGGCAGTTTTCTCCTAGACATCATCATTCTCATGATTATATTTGTAGAGGTCAGGAGTGCTTGTGGGAAAAGAAAAGATGATCTTAGAGTCCCTAGGTTTATGGCCCCAGGGTCCTGGAGTTCTGCAGGCTAACTAAACAAGGACTGGCCTTCCTGAGTTCTTGTGCCTAGTTCATTTCTTATCTTATAAAGTAATGACATATTACTTTAATGACAAGTACTTTAATTACTTTCACTCCACATTAGTAGTGAAGGCAAATCACATCAAGAAGAAATTAGGTAAGAATTTCTTTAGAAAAGCAAGTTCACCTTTTGTTGTGACTTCTACATTTCCCAAAGGTGATATTTTTCTCATTTGGAGACCTGCCTCCTCTAGTATAGCTATTTCTCATCTGCTGTTGACGCAGAGGTTTGCACCAGTAACAATGAGGAGGCAGAAACTCACAATCATGTATTAAGCCAGCTGTATACGTTTAATGCCTACACTTGATACTTAGCTTCAAGGTGGAAAATCAGACTGTCTGTTAAGATTAAATTAATCACTTCTGATATACCCAAGACAGCTGGGTATACCCAAAAAGTAAGACAGCTGTACTTTTTGACTCTTTAGCTTTGATTTCTTGACTTCCCCAAAATTATTCTCCAACTCAGCTCTAGGAGGATACATGCATGCTTTAAGTTTAGGTAGCAGGATCTAGTAAAACAAGAGACTCTTATTTAACATCCAATCTCCCAAATTTAAAATCTAAGAGCTGGCTTTAAACTCCAGGTAGAGGGCCTCCTGGGTAGCTCAGCTGGTCGAGCAACCTTCAGGTCATGATCCCAGGGTCATGGGATTAAGCCCTGCATCAGGTTCCATCCTAAGTGTGGAGCCTGCTTAAGATTCTCTCTCTCTCCTTCTGCCCCTTTCCCCTGCTCATTCTCTCTCTCTCTCTAAAATATAAATTAATTAATTCCAGGAAGAAAGTTTTGGAAAAGAGCTCATTGAACACTCCTTGCCTACTTGGCCAATACTGCTGGAAAATCTCTATGGAGTAGTGTGTAGCTTCCAGAAGAATCCGACCTAGCTGGCTCCCCTTCTCAGCATCCTGGGACTCTGTCTTACAGTTCATTCATCCACCATACTCTCGCTTCCTGTACACATGCTAGTTTTATAGAAATGCTTTCTGTATTTAAGCAGGAGAGGTGAAAAGGGATAGGATTTATTTAAAAGAGACTCTGGAGCACGGTTTCAGGAAAAGAAAGAAAAAAAAAAAGTGAAGAGAGCCAGTGCCATAGTTTCATGCTCTCTCTTCTCCTCACTCTGGCTCATGGCTGTACTACTCCCCTCCGTCACTGATAACTTCATGGGAAATCACCATCTCTAATCAGCAAAAAAGGGCCAATGCTTCTGGCCTCCTGAAGAGCTTATCTTATTGCTGAGGTTCCAGGCAAATGGCTTTCATTTGAGTTGGTTTAGATGGGGTTTTGCCATTAACTATGTAAAAGGCAGGACAACCTGATGGTTAAGAGCATGGACTCTGGGGTGCCTGAGTGGCCCAGTTGGTTGAGCTTCTGACTCTTGATTTTGGCTCAGGTTATGATCCCAGAGTCGTGGGATGAAGCCCTGTGTTCAGGCTCCACACTGAGCATGCAGCTGCTTAAGTTCTCTCCCCAACTCCCCCTCCCACTGCCCCTCTCCTCTCCTCTTGCTTTCTATCTCTCTAAAAAATTCAAAAATAAAGAGCATGGACTCTGGAGCCAGACTGCCTGGTGTGAATCCCAGTCCACAATTTATGTAACTTTGGGAGAGTTTATGCCTTAATTCCCTCATGTATAAAACTGAAACTTTGAGGATCAAGTTGGTTATTATATGTAAAGACCTGGAAACAGTGTCCAGCACATAATAAGCATTCAAAAGTGTATCTGACTGCTCTTGCAACATGGAAAGGGACTGAGAAGAAGTAACTGATAAGTTACATGATATATTCGTTGTCTATTGATGTATAACAGATTACCCCAAAATGTATCAGCTTTTTTAAACAGTAAAGTTTGATTATCTCACACGGTTTCTGTGGGTTAACAATTTGGGAGAGGCTAGGCGAGGTGCTTCTGATCTGGGGGTTCTTGTGAGGTTGTAGTCATTGGTCAGAGAGGTAGTCAGTCATCTGAGGGTTGGACTAGGGCTATAGGATCTGCTTCACATAGCCGGCAAGTCAGTGCTGGCTATTAGTAGAAGACCTTCATTTTGTGCTGTGTGAATCTCTTCAGAAGGCTACTTGTGTGTCCAACACTGGGACTGGCTTTCCCCAGCATGAGTGATAGAAGAGAGAAGGCAGATGCCCCTATGTTTTTGATGACTTAACCTTGGAAGTCACACTCTGTCATTTCTGCAATATCCCAATGGTTGCTCAGTTCAGCCTTTTTCATCATGGATGACAGGGATCTACACAGTTGCATGACTGCCCAAGGGGAGACTTCTGGAGGGCCAAGATGGAGGCTAGTTGTGTTATGGGTGGATAGTTCTCATTTATATTTCAGCCTACCTATTTACTGGGTTGCCACTAACGGTTTGTTGTTGTTGTTCCTTGTCTATTCCATTTAACTATAATACACTTCAATTTGCCAGACTGCGATTGGCCTATTTAATAGCATGATTCAGATTCATCTTCTACTGATGATGAACAAGGCCTCCCCAGAGTATGAGGAAAGCATGCACAGATACCAAAATGCTGCCAAGATCTTCCAGGGGAAGGTAAGTCTGGAATGGCAGATACCCTTTTGAATACTCAGTACTAGGACACTAAAAAAGGCAGATGGGTCCAGGGAGGTTAGATAAATAAGGAAAGTGAGTATGATTAAGAGATCATGAATTAAGAACTGGGACATAATAAGTCACATTACTCCTTTTTAAAATTAAAGATGTTGCGATTGGGGCACCTGGGTGGCTCGGTCGGTTAAGCATCCGACTTTGGCTCAGGTCATGATTTCGCCAAATGAGTTGGAGCCCCGCGTCGGGCTCTGTGCTGACAGCTCAGAGCCTGGAGCCTGTTTCAGATTCTGTGTCTCTCTCTCTCTCTGACCCTCCCCCATTCATGCTCTGTCTCTCTCTGTCTCAAAAATAAATAAACGTTAAAAAAAATTTTTTTAAATAAATAAATAAAAATAAAGATGTTGCGATTGCTGTATTAGGTATTTACCCAAAAGATACAAAAATACAGATTAATAGGGGTACATGCACCCTAATGTTTATAGCAGCATTATCTACAATAACCAACCTATGGAGAGATCCCAAATGTCCATCGACTGATCAATGGATAAAGGAAATGTGAATTTATATATATATATATATAAATATATATATATGTGTGTGTGTGTGTGTGTGTGTGTGTATAATGGAATGTTAGTCATCAAAAAGAATGAAATCTTGTCACTTGCAATGATGTGGATGGAGCTAGAATGTATTATGCTAAGTGAAATAAGTCAGTCAGAAAAAGACAAATACCATATGATTTCACTCATATGTGGAATTTAAGAAACAAAACAGATGGGTATATGGGAAGGAGGGAATAAAAGAGATGACAGGGAAACAAACCACAAAAGACTCTTAATGATAGAGAACAAACTATGGGTTGCCAGAGTGAGGTGGGTGGGAGGTGGGCTAGATGGGTAGTGAGTACTAAAGAGGGCACTTGTGATGAGCACTGGGTGTTGTTTGTAAGTGGTGAATCACTGAATTCTACTCCTGAAAAACAAAAACAAACAACAAACAAACAAAGAAAGCTGATTAATGAGTTTCCTAAAAATAAAAAAATTAAAACTTAAAAAAGGTACAAATATTTTCAATATGAATAAATTGAAGCAATAAAGATAAACTTTTTTGCTTGCAAACTCAAAAAAAATAAATTAAATTAAGTTAAAGATGTATTTCATACTATTAAAGACCTATATAACCATATCTTCCCTTGGTGGTAAGTCTATTTTTTTTCTGCATTGAAAAGTGAAGAAAATAGAAACCCAAAGATGCTGAAAATAAAAATCACTTTTTAGTCACAATTTATTTATTCTTTGCCATTGCCTCTTAAAGTTTTAAACTCAGGACTTATTTCCCATATAAAGCACCTATCATACCTGGGGCCTACTAGATGTCCCATAAATGTTTATTTCTGTCCCCTCTCTACTTTGTACAGTTCTGTTTGGTATGACTGAAATAGTAAAACTTCAACCACTTCAAGGCTACTGCATTAAACTAGAGACATTTTCAATACTGACATCTGTCTGGTAGTAACATAAGTTGACTTTCTGGTGGTTGTTTCCCTAACACTGGCAGTTTTCAGTGTTTCTAAATGTAGACGATCCTCTAACAAGAATATTCTAAATATTTCTACTTTGGGTAGAAGGTTTGATTTAATAATATAAAATAGTTGACATTTATCAAGCATTTATCATATGTTAAAAACTGTACTGAAAATACTAGATGGATGCTCTCATTTAATCTCCCCCAACAAAAGCCTATCTTGCCGATGAGAACACTGAGCCTCAGAAAGGCTGAGTAATGTGTCAAAGTCACACAGCTAGAAAGTACCAGACACAAAACTTAAAATGTATCATCTGCTTTTAACCATTAGGCTATCCTTGCTTATGTAGCTAATCACTAAAGTTGCTTCCAATTCTCTGTCCTTAAAATTAAATAAACTTGATCAAAGGGGTAAAATACCAAAGCAGTGAAAAATAAGAAGCAATCCATTCAATTGGATGGCACAGACCATAAGTTCAATCAGTATAACCTGCAACAATCGTGAAAAGTCTCTTTCTCTTCCGGACCTCAGATAGACGTTTCCCTGTCAAACCTCTCCAACTGCAGATTCTTTTTATTCTGGTGGACAGTGGTGTGAAGGCCAATGGGAAGGTGATCTCATTTTTCAAACTAAAGGAGTCTCAACTGCCCGCTTTGGCAATTTACCGGACTCTAGATGAGGAGTGGGATACACTACTCAGAGTGGAAGTTTCAGTGGAGAATGTGCAGAACTTTTGTGATGGATTCCTGGGAAGGAAACGGCTGGTAAGTGGGAGACTTCAGGAAGAGCAAGTTGAGTGTTACTCTCTGTGTCTTCTCATTTCCTGTTGAATAAAAATTCTTTAAGCTCTACTGGATTTGACTAAGAGCAAAAGTACATGAGGATATGGTGGACAGGATCAGGAGGCTTGTTAGGATAGAATCGTGAGAATAGAACTACACATGCATCTTTGGAAGGTGTCTTGCACATGCAAAGGAGCTGAATTTGGGGTTTTACCATTCTGTTTGCATTATTAATGGGAAATAAATAAGATTCCCATATATAAGAGTTCGTGAAATAAAAATTAAAGATGGATTTAGGTCTTCCAGGAGTAATTACATAACTCATTTTGCTAATCTCTCAAAACCAAGAGCCCCAAATCTAAATAATAGTGTTGTGATGTTTTTCAGAGAGAAAATCATGAATCAGAAGAAAAGACTCCAAAGGTGGAACTCTGAGCTCTCCCTGATACTCCCGCATACTACTAAGAATTTACACGATATAACAAAAGGGCAACTCAAACTTCAGAGATGCTAACCAACAGGATGAACAGGCCTTAAACACACACACACACACACACACCCCTCCATTTTGTTCCTTAAAATCTCATTTACTCTCCTTATTCTTTCTTTTAAATTGTCTACACTCTCTCACTACCCATCCTATCTTCTTCTACGCATTCATACTGTGTAGTCTCATACACAGCAACACACATCACTGAATGGAGCCTTTAAGAGAAATATTGTGATATTTCTTTGAAGGAGAGGCATTCCTGGAGGGAGGATATTCTGATTTGTCATTTAATATTGAATCTTTGGGGCGCCTGGGTGGCGCAGTCGGTTAAGCGTCCGACTTCAGCCAGGTCACGATCTCGCGGTCCGGGAGTTTGAGCCCCTCGTCGGGCTCTAGGCTGATGGCTCGGAGCCTGGAGCCTGTTTCCGATTCTGTGTCTCCCTCTCTCTCTGCCCCTCCCCCGTTCATGCTCTGTCTCTCTCTGTCCCAAAAATAAATAAAAATAAAAAACGTTGAAAAAAAAATTTTAATATTGAATCTTTACACTGCACAGGACGTACATGCAACATAGTTTCTGCTCTTTAGTGGTTGTTCAAGGGTTGAAACTCTACCTTCCTCATGAGCACATGTCCCTCTCTAACTCCCAGCCGAGAACAAAAGGAAGGTTTAAACACCTTTGCAGAACTGCGTTTTTGCCGGGGTCAACCGGTGTTTCCAAGTCTCTAAACTCAGCAGAAACAGACTATGTAAAAACTCTATGCTTGTGTAGCGTTCCTAACTCCCCATGTAAATCAACAACCGCATAATAAATAAAAAGCAATAATGTTATAGGAAAAGACTGGCATCACTTTGCAGGCCAAACCTTTTGTAAATACCCAGATGCCCAATTAAGCAGTAGGCACCTCACCCTTTGGTGTCCACTGTTTAGCGTCCGGCCATGAGCCACTAATGTGTTATTGTTAACTTGGTGGGTGGGACGGAGAGTGGGTAGAGACCATCCTCCATGAGGATTGGTATAAATGTGGCAAAAGAGCTAGGAGTCGAATTATGTAAAAGGTTGGGGAATAGTTAAGGAGAGGGGTACTTGGCTCTGGCGGGGGGGGGGGTGTTGGGGCTGACTAGGAGCGGATTATTGCAGGTAAGGTGTTCAATCCAGCCCATGTGAAACAGAGGGAGAGTTTGGCTGAGTGTCTCTGGCCTACAGGCTGTTTCTGTCAACACACAGATGCTGCATTGTTCCCAGGAGGCCCTTGGCTCAGAAGGAAAGGGCCTAAGTGCCGAAGAGTTGAAAAACCACAGTGTGCACCTTAAGGATTGGTCCAAGTGCGGAACAGGGAGTGAAAGACTTAGTTGTTTCTTTCTGTGGGGAAAACTCCACAGCCTCTGAGCTGGGAGTGGACAGCTGGCAAGGACACTATGAAAGCAGCAGTGTATGGCATGCTCCCTCAGCAACATGAGACTGAAGGATTGTGAGGAGGCTGTCCAGTTCAGCCACGGGGAAGAAACCACCCCGTCTTCTCTCTCGAGGTTAAAATATATTCCTAGGGTAGGCACATCCCAGAAGCCTCTCTTTGATCCTGTAAACCAGAGCTCTTGATGTCTATAGTCAGGAAATTCTTCCTGACTGAAATCCAGCTGAAATCCTCTGGCCACACGAACCCGTTTCTTCTTACCTGCAGTCCATGGAAATTCTTAATAGCTGCCAATCACCATCTCCAAGTGGCACCCCCAATTCTTACTGGGTGTTCTTAACCTCCTTATCCAGTCTTGTTTTCTCCCTACCTACAATCCAACTCTTCAGCTAATTTGCTTTATTTCCAAGTCACTTAATTGGCTTTATTATTTTTCCCTCTTCCCTCTTTCTCACATTTCCTTCTTTTTTTGCTTAAAAAAATGCAGATTCCAAACCACTGTGAGAATTTGGTGAATGTCAAAAGATAAATTCCCATGAATTCACCCAATATTCCACATTGGTCAACACTGACCGCATCTTTATAGTGCATTTTGCTGCTTGATGACATGCGACAGAAATTTTATTATATATTGTCTTTTAATGCTTATCTTTTATCTTTATTGTATTGAATTGTTCCTTCAGTTTATGGTTTTCCAGAACTGGGAGAGATTTTTGCCTGTCTGTTTCACAGCCAATCTGGTTTTTGTAGCTCTGGCAACTCATGACCAAAGAAGGGAACTCTTTCAGAAAGAAGAAATTTCTAAAATTTCTCATTCATTCATTAAATATCAGACTTGGTATTATAAAGTTCTACAGTTTCTAGATCTTCTCTGTCTTTGGATAATATCTCCTAAGACTCTGCATTCTTTTCCCAAGGTCATGTTATTGTTGAAACATCTAGATATATGTTAGCTACTTTTCATGATGGACTCATTCTTTAGCCCTAGCTGGCAAGAAATTGCCATACTTTCGTTTAAAGTTTGAAGGAAGTGGTGATGTCATACAATAGAACTTTGTAAAAAGATACTAGAAGATAGAAGACTTTGATAGAAGTAGAGAAACAGGGCATGATTGAAGGAATGCCAGGAAAATTGGTGTGTGAGTCTCATGTCTTCTGTGTATGGGACTCTGTGACCTTGGAAAACCCTATCTTTAAATTTCAGTTCATTGAGGGCAATACAATAATTCACAGGATTTTTTGAGACCCCAAGTTGATAATACATATGAGGTAAAGTGTGTCATTGCTTTTGTTTTTTAACAGAATACTACACTGCCTTCTCTGGATAACAGCTATTTCTCCAATCGTCTGAACTTTTAAAAAATGAGAGACTTCCTTCGGAGTCTTAAAAGAATTAGCACGGGAGGCCTCATACTTGAGATTAGAGAAGTATTTGAAATAGCTATTTTAAAATATAGATTTGGGGAGCACCTGGGTGTCTCAGTCAGTTAAGCATCCGACTCTTAGTTCCAGCTCAGGTCATGATCTCACGGTTCCTTGAGTTCGAACCCCACATCGGGTTCTGTACTGACAGTGTGGAGCCTGCTTGGGATTCTTTCTCCCTCCCTCTCTGTCTCAAAAAAAATAAATAAAATTAAATAAATAAATAAATAAATAATAAAATGTAGGTTTTATTGTTGCTCAGGCATGGTGAAGCCAACAGACCAGGAGGCAATTGACATTGAAAAGATAGTTTGTTATGGTTTCCAAGAGGGGGGAACATGCCATACCATGGGGAAGGACCAGGGTTGGTCAGGGACCAAGGGGAAAATATAAGCAATAGCCTTTATTGTGCTTTGTGTGGGAAGGAACAGTCAAGGCCAGGTAAGCAGTTTTAAGATTGGCTGCTTTGAATAATGTCATCTGTCCCTAGCTGTCCAGAACCTGGTCCTGAGGTGATGAGAGCAGGTGAATAGTGGATCAGAGTGTGAGAGCCCAGTGAGAGCTCAGTTAAAGCAGGTTTGGGAGGGTATGGTCTCTGGCTTGGTTGGTTTGCATATGAAAGACAGCCCTGGGTGAGTTGTTCACCATCTCTGTGAATTAGCTAGCCTTATGAGGAGCAGTCTCTCCAGGGTCAGCAAGGCCCAAGACGTCACATCAAAACATCAGAAGCACATGGTTAACACAATACTCTCACATTCATCTGTCATAGGACTCCTCTCCCAACTCACCTAGTTTGGTCCTGCTACAAGGGAAGGCATGTTGTTTTCTTTCAGGCCCCTGTTTATACATGTTTACCTTGAGTGGATGGGGGCAGGGTGGGTGCTAAGTGGTGTATTCTGAGGGAGCAGTTTATTGATTCATAGTCTCATCCAGCTATTTAAATACTTACTAACCAAGTATAAGTGTGCCAAGCAAAATTGCTTCCTAAGAGAGAAAAGTTAGCTGTACAATAGGGACGTTTCAGTTATAGTAACAACAGGTAGCAGGGAGGCCATCAGACTGACTGTAGGTCATGGCCAGGAGAGGGAGGAGAAGGAGAAGGACAGGAGACTGGCAATAAACCAAGAAGTCTCAATGTTAGGGGAAGAGTAGCCACAAAGAAAAATAGTCTGCTGCAAAAGGGAAGAGGCTCATCATGGACAAACTATTTCACAATGCGTTTGGAACCAGCCCTATTTATTTATTTTACCTTTCTGAAAGTATCTGGTTTTCTAAGCAAAGAAAAATAAAACAGGGAGTGGGATGTATCTGACCCATGCTCCTAATTACAGTACTTTTACATTTCTAGAGCCTAGAAAAAGGAAGAACTTAATTAAAAACCTGTTTTGAGTTTTGAACCTTTGGAGAAAAGTACTCTAGAAATCAAACAAATGACTTTTAAAATTCTACCCCTGTAAATTTGAAGGGGAGTCCCCACCCTTCAAATCATTTCCATGATAGCCCAGTGTCTCCCTCTTTTCTTTCCATTCTGTCATCGTTTCCATGGGCTTGACAATGAAACGCCTGAGTTACACCAGGAGTAAAGGTAAGGAGGGGACAGTGAAGGGCGAAGGAGTTAAGTTACTTCTATAGGTTATGAAAAGTGTGGAATCCAAACTTGAATGCTTCATTATCCAAACAGTTAGTTACACTAGTCTTTTTTTTAATTGAAGAACAATTGACATAAAATATTGTATTAGTTTTGGGTATAAGGCATAATGATTTGATCTTTATATACATTATGGTCACTGCAAGAAGTCTAGTTATCATTTGTCACATTACAATATTATTAACTGCATTCCATGTGCTGTACCTTACATCCCATGTCTTATTTATTTTATAACTGAAAGACTGTACCTCGTAATCTCCTTCACCTACCTTGTCTCCCAATCTACTCCATCCTTTATATGTAGGTAAGTGAAATTGAATGGTATTTGTTTTTCTGTCTATTTCACTTATGTAATTAATAGTCGTTAGGTCCAACCATGCTGTTGTAAATGGCAATATTTCTTTCTTTTTCATGGCTGAGTAATATTCCATTTTATATATATCACATCTTCTTTATGCATTTACCTACCAATGGACACTTGGGTTGCTTCCATATCATGGCTATTGCAAATAATGCTGCAGTGAATATAGGGGTTCATTTGTCTTTTCAAATTAGTGTTTTGGTTTTCTTCAGATTAATACCTAAAAGTGGAATTGCTAGATTGTATGGTAGTTCTATTTTTAATTTTTTGAGGAACCTCCATACTGTTTTCCTTAGTGACCACACCAATTCACATTCCCACTGACAGTGCAAAAGCATTCTTTTTTCTCCACATCCTCATCCACATCCAGTTGTTATTTTGGTTCCACTAAGGCTTAATAGCAGGATATAATTCTACATTAGGCCCACTGGTCTTAATATGGGAACATATGGTGTTAGCCTAGGCTTGAAGAAGAAAAAATAGAAAAGATCTGACATAATTCTAGCAGTGGTGACATAAGAACTTTGAAATTAAAAAACATGTTGTGTTAGAGGTTATGTTTCCCAAGAAGAAGACTCTGAGACTAAATTTCCTTGCAGGAAGTTTATTGGTGAGTACCCTAGGGACCTGTGGGGAAATGAGGAATGTAGGATTGGGGAGAAGGAAAAGTTGGGCTATGACACAGTCACAACAAGGGCTCAGATTAACTCATGGGCATATTTAGTGCTGGGATGTACTTGCAGAGTTGTCTAAAACTGGAGAATGGGGCCAGGCCTTTATACCCTCACAGTGATCGCTTGATGCAGGCTGCACACAGGAAAGGTGTGTGATCACAGGAAAGGCAGCTCACCTTAGCAGAGGGAAATCTCTGTGTTGGAGGTCGGTGAGTGGGATTCAGCTAAGAGCTGAATCGATACAACCAGCAGCTGGGCGGTCATGGTCTGAATGTTTGTGTGTCCCCAAAATGCATTTATTAAATCATAATGCCTAATATGATGTTAGTAGGAGATGGGGGGTCTTTGAGAAGTAATTAGGTCAGGACAGTGAAGCCCTCATGAACGGGATGAGTGTTTTATAAAAGAGACTCCAGAGAGATTCCTTCCTTTTCTCCCATGTGAAAATACAATTAGAAGTCTGCAACCCAGAAAAGGGGCCTCATGCAACCATGATGGCTCCCTGATCTTGAACTTACAGTCTACAGAACTGTGAGAAATAAATTTCACTTGTTTATAAGTCACTCAGTCTGTGATATTTTATTATGGCATCCCAAACAGACTAAGACATAGGTGAAGAGTGTGTCTGATCTAATAAGTTGGGGGTGATCTATGTGGCTCACCATAGTATCTACTGTAGTAGATGGAACAGTGTTTTCTTTCAGATTACCGTAATCACTGAACCAATGCAATGCAAAAGAATGAATTTATTTATCAAATAAAATACGTAGTACCTTCACTGAATCAGGGTTGGGGCAGAACATATGACCATGTTGTCTTCACTAAAAGGATTAGAGTAGGCTTCCAGCGGCAGTACAACATGATCACTCACTCATTCATCCCTTCATCAAATATTGATTGAGTACCTCTACCATGAGATGAAGATGGACCAGAAAACAGATGAGACACCCAAAGCATAATGTTAACTTCACCTCTTCCCATCCTCACCATCTGGTTCCCCAGATGGGTTACAGGACAAACACGAAGTTCACTGGGAATTTGGGAAGTGGTCTGAATTTCTAATATACTTAGTAGATATTCAAATATTTTGATGATGGTGGTCATAATGCACATCAACAAAGTGAAAGTGAAAACTTGAACAGTAATTAGTGACTGTGCAAAAATTGATGTTAGGCTTAAGTCTAAATTGTGACCGTGATGCTTATTTGTACCAACTAAATTTTGTGCACCCAATCATATTTCTTGCTACACATCTTTTCCTTTTTTATCCAAAGTTGTTAGTACCTTATCTTGCTATCTCCACTTCCTGCCGCTCACTTCCTCACATCAACCTTCTTGCTAATAATTACCACCCAGTAGTCCATCCTTTATTGCTTTCCTACAAACTCATGGCCTCTGTCTTTACTCCTTCCTCTATCTTCACCTCATCCTAGGGTGTTGCTCCAGGTCACTGGATGGGGCAGAGATTGAATCAGGTTGAGTTATAGTATCAAGGCTGAGTACAAAGGAGTGTGGTCAGGGAAGGAAGTATCTGGAGGGAAGTGGTATACACTGAACAGTATATCGAAAGTTTTGGCCCTGTCCTGAAATCTCTACACTCCACATCAGGATCATAAGAATCTCACTGCTCTCAAAGGGCACTCCCCCACACTTTGGCAAATAAACCATAGAAAGAGTAACCCTCACTCCATCACACTTTGGCAAATATGCCACAGAATGAAGGTAGGAAATAATTACTTGTGATCTAATTCCTTAGACCTGCAGCCTCTCTTGGACTGACTCATTCTGTTCACGCCACATGCTTCTTTCCTTTCACACCACAAATGATATGCCAGGGCTGGAGATGGAAGAAGCTAGTCAGTCAATAAAGGGAAATATTAGGTGTTCACAGCAGGCAGGTAGTTTGTGGTAAGGTACGTATTTACGTGACTGTGAAATGCAAGAATGGTAGTGGCCAATAATGTGATGTTGATCTGTAAGGTGAGGGCCAAGGGTCAAAGAACCACTGCTCCCTTGGGGTCAGCTCGTGTTTGGGAAAGAATGGTAGCCAGTGAGGTTAAGGCTGGATATAATTATGGAAGCCACACCAAGTGTTAAAATGGCAATTTACTTAGGGCTACAGTTTTAGAACTGTCATCAGCTTATGACCTTCTAGTTCTCCTTCCACCTTCTTATTTTCCAATTTGCTAAATTATAGAATATTCAAGTTCATCAGGGTTTCCTGAAGGAGAAATTCACCATTTTCCAATCTGTGTGATTTTAAGTATATATCAGTATCTTAGCATAACAATTTCTGAAAAACTCAAGTCACGAAACACAATTTCCACATAGTTCTCAAATGTCTGTTTTTAAGCACAATGTTTTCAATTTCCAGTAAGAGATAGACATTTTAAGAATAAACTTAAAAGGACTTTGTCGCTAGATGACTAATGAGTCAATGAGGAAAGCTGTGATAACCATCAAGCAGGATCTTAAAAGAGATGCATTTGGAATAGGCCATATATCAGTTACAGTTATTAGTCACCAAAAACAACAGAACCCAAACCACAGCAAAGGCTGTTGTGTTTGTGGAGCTAATATTAATTTCTCACGCACTTCTAAGAATTCTTGACCGCGATTCTGTAAAGGACACATCCCTTAAATAAACAGATACTAAGAAATCCATCAAGATAAAAGATTTCATTTTTTTCTCCCTCTAGAGAGATCAAGCCTCTAAGCTCAGAGAGAAGTGGCCATAGTTGTAGGAAAGGGAAAAAAATTTTAAGTGAATGGGAAATCTAAGGAAAAAGTCACTTCTCTAAGCAACTATCTTTTCCATCTGTTATTTCTCTGCTCTGCACTTAAGAGACTATTATGAAGTTTCATTTATTTAAGGCATCTCGTCTTTTATAATCTGTCATAGTAAAATGATTGTCCATAAGAGGAGAAAGGTATGGAGTACTGTTCATCACAAAGAGGACTGTCAAAGGATCTGCCTCTTTAGATGTGAAGATTTAGATTTTAAAATAATGGCATCCAGAAAAAAGTGACTCTTAGGATTCCAAATGCCATACGTCTCTTCAAAATTGACCCAACGTGTTGAAGCAAATTAACTAACGAACGTAGGAGCACCTGCACTTTCCAGCGTCCATTTATTGTACAATTGGTCTAATTCATACTAATGGAAGGAGCGGGGACAGTGTGGCCCTACCATTAGGAAAGCTGAAACAGTTGCGACTTCTCCATTAAGTTTAGCATGTCCCCCTGGGAATGTGACTGTCTTATTTTCCCATTCCCATCACTTTCCCACTCCATTAACATGTGAAATTGAGTTAATTTTAACTTTCTATCTCCTCACAAATACATAGCAAAGATAAAATGAAGTGAGGAATGGAAAGCACTCTGAGATGTAAAAACACACACTGATTTTGGCCTGGACCCAGAAACTCCTCTGAACAAGCGCTCTACAAACACACACATACACACAGACACACACACACACACGTCCCTGATGCTGAAACACTTCAGCCTCAATGGCTAAGAAAGGGAGAGAGCTGTGCAATCCTCCAACACACAGTTAATCCAATTGATAGACTTGGCTCTGAGAGTTTATGGTCAAGGGTGTGCAGACTGAAATGTCTCCACGTTTATTTTCCCAGCCCAGAAGAGCCAAGAATGGAATCTCCTCATCTGTAGGTGCCGTCCGACAGCACAGGCATACCGTGGTTCGAATGTACTTCTGTCATGGGCACAGGAGGACATCTGACTTCTCCAAGTCTCAATTTCCTCCACACAAAATAAGGGGATGAAGGAAATGACTGTAAGGGTTCTTTTCAACTCCGACATTTTGGGTTTTGAAAATTGAAGGAAAAGGAGGGCAGAACTGACTAGCTCACATCCTGGGCGCCAGGCCAGACATTCTACCTCCCCATTGTCTCCTCATAATGAAAATAACTTTGGTTCAGTTAAGGCCAACACAGCCTACATCTCCCACTGGTTTGTAAATCAGCCATTAGACTCAACTCAAAAGCAGCTGATTCTATTTCTGTCTGGCTTTCGGTGCCAAAGCTCAACCCCCAGTTTGTTTGGTTTTAATAAATTTATTCTGTTGTTGCGGACATTGTGTAAAATGGAAAAAACAAGTCTAGACTGGTTTGACTTCAGGAAGTTTGGGCAGGGTCTCTTTATTAAAAATAAACATCCTCCCTCTTTCTTCCTTTTCACTCTTTTCTCACAAATCTGCTCCCCAAAGCCCTCAGAATCTGGGGCTCCACTATCTGATTATTGCCCCAGATCCTTGAAGAACATTTCAACCCCTTCATGAATAATATCACCAACAATACAAGGAATTCTTTTTTTTTTTTTTAACGTTTATTTACTTTTGAGACAGAGAGAAACAGAGCATGAATGGGGGAGGGGCAGAGAGAGAGGGAGACACAGAATCTGAATCAGGCTCCAGGCTTTGAGCTGTCAGCACAGAGCCCGACGCGGGGCTGGAACTCACGGACTGCGAGATCACAACCTGAACCGAAGTCGGACGCTTAACCGACTGAGCCACCCAGGCGCCCCAATACAAGGAATTCTTAACAGAAGCTAACAATAATACAATTTGGACACGATAAAAGATGAATTACCTGAACCCTGGTAGGATCTTTTATCTTCCGTTTATAAAAGTTAGCACATGAATCCCAGTGAGGGAGACCCATTTTTATTTGCATCTTGCAGTCTATTTTTTGGCACTCACTGCCCTTCTAGCTTTAATTAAGGATGATGGTCTTCATCACTTCCTATTCCAACAGGGCACTCAGTTCTACAACGCGAGCCAGGATTGAGATCGCTTTCAGTTCTCTCTCTTCCACCTTTTAGACAGTTTCCTTTCCTCTCGAATCTGCCTCTTCCTTTTCTCTTCAGAAGATTATGTGAAGTGCTATTAAAATGTAGGGGTTTGTGATTAGTGAAGTTCACAAGGGACTTGCCAAAGAAATCACACTAATAATTATTTCTAGTTCTTCATTTGGAACAAATATCTGGAAGAGCCTGGTGGAAGGCAATGTATCATGACAGGCACATGGGCTCTGGGGTCAGACAGTCTGAGTCTACAACTTATTAACTGTGTGAACTTCTCCAAGTTTCTTAATTCCTCTGTGTCTCCTACAGCACAAAATGGGAATAATAACAGCACTAACCTTGTAGGTTTATTGTGAAGATCAGATGAAATGCCACAAATTAAGGACTTGGAACATCACTTGGCAACAGAGTGAGCATCAATTACTATCCCTGAGGAATATCCCAAAGGGGGCAGACGCACACTTCACAAGCTTTCTTTGTTTTTCCTTTTCTCGTCTAGTTTGTACTAAGGTACTAACTATTTCTACACAGAATATCTGCTGCGTCTTCCCTAGTTGGAAGCCTGTCATTAGCCACCAAGGGCCCTACTCAAATGGGTCTCTCTAGAGGTCCCCTTGGGCCTCTGGGCAACCTGAGTGCATGATACTGGCCTTAACCAATACAGCATTGATATCTTGTTGCCACTATTTATTTACTATTTCCTTTAAAAGCATATAGCATACACAGAAAATTGAAACATAGTTTAGAGATCTCTGGGATACATCCAAAAACCTGTTTTCTACATTTCTTTCCACCACCATGTCTATGGTAATCTGAAAATGTACGAGCATATAACAGTGACAAGTCAGAAAGAGAATCCACAGAATTTGTCTTTTTAGTTTAGAAAACTAGCTTGGTTGCCTCCAAGAATAAATTTGTTAGAACCTCTATATTTTCTCCTCTTAAAAACTTCAAAACCATATATATACACATATATATACACATATATATATATATGTGTATATATGTATATATACACATATATACATATATATGTATATGTATACATATGTATATATACACATATACATATACATATACATATATATGTATATGTGTATATATACATATATATACATATATGTATATATATGTGTATGTGTGTATATATATATATATATATATACACACACCACACACACACACAAGGAAGACCATACAAATTAGCCCCTGCTGAACAAGTTAACTTTTTGGAATTTATTTATTTACCTAAAAAGCTTTTGGAAAATTATACATATAAATTAGACATTTTACTGATGGAAAGTTAAATCAGGGAGGTGGGAAGAAGTGTTGAAGTATGATATAAGAAAACTCTTTTTTTTTTTTTTTTTTTTTTTTTAGTGAATGGTGTGTGGCACCTGGGTGACTCATTCGGTTAAGCATCAGACTCTTGATTTTGTCTCAGGTCATTATCTCACAGTTCGTGGGTTTGAGCCCTGTGTCAGGCTCTACACTGTCAGCACAGAGCCTGCTTGGGATTTTCTCTCTCCCTTTTTCTCTCTCTGCCCCTCTCCTGCTTGTGTGCACACTTTTTCTCTTTCAAAATGAATAAACTTTAAAAAAAGTTTGTGAATAAGAAAGAAAAAAAGAACGGTGAGGGCAAAAACAAACAAACAAAAAAGATGAAAACCAAAAACCAATAAAGAACCTGGAGCTTTTCCCATTGAAATGAGGAGGCATAAAATGTGGGCCTCCTCCTTTCTAATAGCCGCCTAGCTATTAGCTACCTAACGATCTATCTATCTATCTATTTCTCTCTCTTTCTCTGGTTCCCATGTGCAATGGCTTTAAGAATGGCCACAGAAGCTCCAGGAGATAGGTAACATAAACTGTGCAACCAATTCAGATTAATCAACTCAACAGATATTCAAAGGGAGCCTGGAGTGATGGAAACCAAATCTGAGTTTTAGTCTCAACTCCAGCGTTTACTGGTTCTATCTTTGAGCAGGTTAACCTTTCCAAACCCGAAATGGGTGTAACATACATACCTGGAAAGGTTTTTATGAAAATTAGAAATAATGTAGGTGAAATATCTAGAATATAATTGGTACTTGATATATAATAGATATTATTATTCTTATCATTACTATTATTTTAAGAAATCTCTACACCCAATGTGGGGCTCAAAACCATGACTGCAAGATCAAAAGTCATAGGCTCTATCCATTGAGGCAACCAGTAGCCCTTATTATCATTATTATTACAAAGTACATAAAGCAATATAAGCAAAACATGGTTATTACTCTCAGAAGGGTTTAAAAGGACTAAACTCAGAAAAAAATCAGAAAAACTTCTTGAAAATATTGAAGAAAAGAGAAAAATGCTTAAAGATGTTAAAGGCTGCAAAATTTACCTCCTAACACAAACATACTACAGTGACTGGGCATTTTTATTAGGAAATAGATTTTGCTCGGTTAGTCTCAGGCCAAATAAATACTGTATCAGTGGTGACACATGACATGGGAATTGAGCTGGTCCAAAAGAAACAAGCAGGATTTAAGTAGACAGAGAGGAAAGCATTCTAAAAGAGGGGAGTGGTGTGGGGCAAAGGGACACAGGTGCTGAGATAATCCTGAGCCTTTAAACACCCACTTCCCAGAGCCAGTGGAAGAAACTTCTGACAACATTACTTTATTCAGAGCTATAAAAATATTAATATCTTTAATATTCTCGTATCCTAGGCTCAGAGACCTGCAGCTAATCTCTTGACTTCTTGGTACATTTTCCATGTACAGCCTGGAACTCTACCTTGGGACCCAATATTTAACGTTGTTCCTCTGGTGCTATCTCTTGCTCCCCTTTCCTTGATAGTAATTTGAACTTGGCCCTTACGTAGTGTCTTTTTCTGGTCCCTCCAGATGATTACTCAGCCTGATCCCATGAGGCTATTACAGCCCAGAGTAATGCCGAGTACTTGGCCCCTAGAGAGGGAATGGAAAAAGACATGGAAAATACAAGATATTTGTAAATTAATTTGACTGAGGCAGAGCATTTGGGAAGATGAGTGGTTAAAAACGTTGGCAAAATCTTTTGCAAATTGTAGAGTTCTTTCCACACTGCCTCTCTCATAAAACACGTTGTGTCTGCCAAATTATATTAGCTGAGCAGGCCCATGGTCCACCAAAGGCTAAGTGACAGACTGAAACTTTGGGTCTGAGGTTATGTCAGGTCACTGAACTAGGCAGCCAAAGTCAGCATCTCCAGAGTGGGAAGGGCTTTCTCTTGTCTTCTTAAAGGGGAGTATTTACGGCCATATTCATGTTTTTTACAACAAACCCAATTGTAAGCCATCATTTAAAAAGTGATTTAGCAATATTTTTAGTGTGACTTGGTCAAATAACAAATATGTATCGATCGCCTACTCTGAGCAAATCATCCCAATGAACTTGTGTGTTTAAACTCTCTCTCTATAACTCTATTTTGTTGATATTGTGCAAGACATTTATTGTTTGGTTTTATTATTATAACTCATGAAGGAGTTAGGAAATAGTAAGCAAAAAAAAAAAAAAAGACTCATCTCCTTCCTCCATCCCTGAGTACAAAGCAGCTCATTTTATGGAGGAAGACAGGTAGGAACCCATTTAGGGAAAGGTATATTTTCATTTACTTTGAAAAATACACGTGTTTTATTTGAGTGGGCTCTTGACTCCCAAATTTGCATTTCCGGCTCAGATCAGACACTGAACATCAACCACATGCTCTACATCTCTATCTAGGTATCACAAAAACATCTCAATTCATTCTCATTTCTCCCTAAAACTGTGAACTGCTCCAGATCAGCAACAATTGTATAATCTAGAAACAAAGACACTGTCTTTGTCGCACGCCTTTGCCTCTACATTTATTGGTTCAACATTACCTTCTAAGTAACTTCTATGTCCCTCCTCCTTTTCCTGTTTCCAACGGCATCTTATATTAAGCTACCATCACCCAGCACTGAGTTTCTACAATGGTCTTCCAAATAGATCTTCCTGAATTAATTCTTGACCCTTTTCAATCTATTCTCTATACGGCAGCCAGACTCATGTTTTTAAAACAGTATTTTATTATGTCTTCCTTCTCCTTCTTAAACTTCTTCAGTGGTTTTCAATTAGTTTTAAGATTTAAAAGTGTTAGGGGCGCCTGGGTGGCTCAGTCGGTTAAGCGTCCGACTTCAGCTCAGGTCATGATCTCTCGGTTTGTGAGTTCACTCTCGGTTTGTGAGTTCGAGCCCCACGTCAGGCTCTGTGCTGACAGCTCAGAGCCTGGAGCCTGCCTCAGATTCTGTGTCTCCCCATCTCCCTGTATCTCGGCCCCTCCTCTGCTCATACTCTGTCTCTGTCTCTCGATAATATATAAACATTAAAAAAAATTTTTTTTAATGTTAGACCTTTGGCATTTTCACCTGGTCCTGCCTAATTCCCAAGACTTATGTCTTTTTTTTCCAGTTTTATTGAGGCGTGACAGACAAATAAAATTTGTATTTATTTAGGCTGTACAATGTGTTTTTAATGTGTGCAAAATAATGACTTAAATATGCATGTGAAATGATTACCATAGTCAATTAACTCATCCATCCCCTAACATAGCTACCTTTGGGTGTGCGTGTGTGCAAGGAGAACACCTAAGATCTTATGCCTTCGGATGCACAAAGCCTCATTCCACCTTACGATGTATATAGTTACTGTAGTTCAGTTTTTCTCTTCCTATTTTTACTGCCCCTTTTATGCATTTAACTCGTATTTATTCTTCAAATTGCAGACCAAACATTCTTATTCAAGAAATTTTTCCTAACCTCTTAAATCAACCTCTAGATCCATTGTCATGTAGTTTCTTAACTTGAAATACTTTTCCTTCATAGCATTTATTGAAGTTTATAATTATGCATTTTTCGCGATCGTCTCATTCAATAAGACTGTGTGTTCCACAGGATGGAGATATATCCATCTTGCTCATTCGCATAACACCACACTGTGATAAACAAGTGTTGGGAGTAGATGGGGGTGGGCTGGTCCAAGGGAACATTTAAATATAAGTAAGTGAGGGTGCCTGGGGGAGCTCAATAGGTTAAGGGTCCCACTCTTGATTTCGGCTCAGGTCATGGTCTTCACAGGTTGAGCCCTGCGTTGGGCTCTGTGCGGACAGTGCAGAGCCTGCTTGGGATTATCTGTCTCCCTCTCTCTCTGCCCCTCTCCTGCTTATGCTTTATCTCTCTTTCACAAAATAAACATTAAAAAAAAATTTAAACAGAATTTTTAAAAAAATGACCAAATGAGCTTCACATCTTGCAGTACAGGTACAGGCCCTCCAAGCAATTCCTATAATCTTTCCATTTCTTCTTAGCATTTACCCCTATCTTACATAAAATTATTTACTTATTTTTATTAGTTTATTATCTGTCTCCTCTGCTGCTAGTACCTACACATAGTATTAGCTTGACAAATGGATGGTGTGAACAATGAATTAAAGTGAATGTTACATTAAAACGAAAAATTTTAACGAATCAATTCAAAAGAAATAACTCATGCCACAAAAATGAATTTGTGCCCCAGGGAAGAAGGAAATTATGTCTATAATTACAAATCAGTATAAATGTGTGAGGGTGGTCAGTGTCTCAGAATAACACGTATGACTGGAAAGTGGAAATGAATATCTGGAAAGGTAGCTCTGGAGAGAGCGCTGGGCATAGGAAGTGGCTGTGCAAATTTGCAACCACGTGGATGGAACTGGAGGGTATTACGCTAAGTGAATAAGTCAGAGAGAGATAGCAGATGATTTCACTCATATGTGGAATCTGAGAAGCTGAACAGATGAACACAGGGGAAGTGAAGGAAACATAAGATAAAAACAGAGAATGAGGCAAACCATAAGAGACTCGTAAATACAGAGAACAAAATGAGGGTTCATTGTGGAGGGTGGTTACATGGGTGACGGGCATTAAGGAGGGCACTTTTCGGGATGAGCACTGGGTGTCATATGTAAGAGATGAATCACTAGATTCTACTCCTGAAGCCAAGACTACACTGTATGTTAACTAACTTGAGAATAGAAAATAATAATAAATAAAATAAAGGAAGTGGCTGTGAGATATGTGGTTACATTATTACAGACGTTGAATGCATCTCCGTAAACCTCTGTTGTTGCTGTTGCTATTTTAATAAGGGGTAAAACTAACAACCAGTAGACAAAGGAAGGGTGTGATTAATTAATCTTTGGTTGTATTCACCCCATTTCACCACCTCAGTGAAGAATGAGCCTCTAATACCTGTTCTGCCTTTTTTATATATCCTAAGCAGCCTAAATGTTGAAACCCCACTATGGCAGACCTATGAGCTAGGTGAGAGTATTGGGGCCATTTTTCTAGGCTTGATTGAGCTTTGAGGCTTTTCAGAGGCTAGAAACATGAGCAGCACAGACTGACCATGGTGACTCATGCCAATACCTCATTCTTTCCATTGAGAAGTTGTAAAAACAAATCAACAAATCTTCCTGGCTCTAGAATCTGAAGTAGGAAATGCAGTGTCTATGCCCTGGCACAGACTGAACCTGGCTAACTCCTGACGAGGCTCTACTGCCTTGAAATGCAGGACTGCCTACATTTCTGCTACTGTGACATTTGAGTAACTAACTGAACCATTTTACATTCTTTTTTTTTTTTTTTAACTTATTTATTTTGAGGGAGAGAGAGAGACAGAGCAGAGGAGGGGCAGATGGAGAGTGCGAATCTCAAGCAGGCTCCAGGCCATCGGCAAAGAGCCTATCATGGGACTCAATCTCATGAACCATGAGATCGTGACGTGAGCCGAAGTCAAAAGTTGGATGCTTAGCCAACTGAGCCACCCAGGCACCCCTGTATTCTGGGTTTGTTTGTTTGTTTGTTTTGAAAAGTATATCAGGGACATCTTTGTACTGAGAGTAGACAGCATCTAGGACTGTGTGTAGCACACAGTTAATATGAAACAAATACTGTTGAATAAATGAGTCAATAAATGACCAGAAAGAAATTCATGCAGTAGCATAGAGGGATTACATGGATGCTTGTTGGTATCTGGGTTTATATCCAAAAAATGTCTCCCATGAGAAATCAAAAAGTTAGGTCTACTCTGAAGATGGGTTTGAACTCTAAATGTATACTACCTTTGTATCTAAGAACTCTCAAGTTGATGAATTAGCGCAAAATTCTGCCCCCTTGGGCAACTGCATAGAAACTAAAACAATTCGGGGAGCCTGGGTGGCGCAGTCGGCTAAGCATCCAACTTCAGCCAGGTCACAATCTCGCGGTCCGGGAGTTTGAGCCCCGCGTTGGGCTCTGGGCTGATGGCTCAGAGCCTGGAGCCTGTTTCCGATTCTGTGTCTCCCTCTCTCTCTGCCCCTCCCCCATTCATGCTCTGTCTCTCTCTGTCCCAAAAATAAATAAACGTTGAAAAAAAAAAAGAAACTAAAACAATTCTGGAAAGATAATCTAATGACTTGGCTGATTAGGATTCCTACAAAGAGTAGCCCAAACAAGGTAAACTCATTATTCAAAGAGACAAAATATATGAGGGAACTCATCAACAGACATAAGAATCAAGAGGAGGGGCACCTGGGTGGCTCAGTCGCTTAAGCGGCCCACTTCGGCTCAGGTCATGATCTCGCTGTTGGTGAGTTCGAGCCCTACGTTGGGCTCTGTGCTGACAGCTCTGAGCCTGGAGCCTGCTTCTGATTCTGTGTCTCCCTCTCTTTCTACTCCTCCTCTGCTTGCACTCTGTCTCTTTCTCTCTCTCAAAAATAAATAAACATTAAAAAATTCACTACAAAAGAAGAAGACATTAGTGAATAGGGGGAAATATTTTAGTAAGCTACTTAAAATTCAGTAAAGAATTCAGTAAAATATTTTAGCAAACTACTCAGAATTTGGTATGAAAGAGTATTAAGACACATGGAGGATAAATTGAGCATGTCCAACACCAGTTAGTAAAAGTTGAAGAAACAGGCATGAACGAAAGTGAGACAGAGGCAGTATGTGAAGAAATAACGTCTTTGAAAATGCCATTGAAGAAAAGCATGAATTCATCACATGGCTGAAGCGCAGTCCTGAGCCATGTAAATAGAAACATAAACACAGATACCCATGTCATAGTGAAACACAGACCACCAAAGAATTAAAAGAAAAATCTTAAAATCACTGATGAGAAAAGGCAACTGTTAGACTGACCTCAGATTTTGCAACAGTAATGGAAGAAGCCAGAAGGTAATGGAAAAGCATTTGAAAGTACTAGGAAAGCAAATTTCAAACTAAAATTTTTATTTCTAGGTAAACTATCACTTCAGAGGAAGGACAAAATACACAAATATATTTTTGGATGAATACTGTAATTTGTTGGCAATGTATTTACTTCAGAAAGTTGTACAAAGAGAGGTGAAATTGAATTCAAGGAGATTGGAAAACAAATGTGTAAGGCAAAACAAACAGTGGGTATCTAAAACATTAATGGTAACTGTGACTAATCATGGGAATAACTTAATTGGCATTAGACCTTTTAATCACCAAGCAAACAAAAATAATTTAATAAGGCCAACATTAGAAAATCTATTATTGTAACCCATCATAATGAGATTAATGAGAAGATAATCTGTGATATTGCAACACATGAAAAAACAACCTTATATGTATAATTTAAGACCCCTCTTGGTTTTAAAAATAATAACTCTTAGCAGACTAAGATTTGAAGAGAACATTTTCTCCAGATAAAGGATATTCATTTTTTAAAAATCTATAATATATCACATCATAATCAGGGGGAACGTGAGAAGCATTTCCTTGCAAGTTAAAAACAAAGAAAAGATACCTACTATCTACCTTATTCCTACCAATGCAATGAAACAAACAAAAAATCTAAAATATATTTTTGAAAAGAATATACAAAAACAGCATTGTCAATATTTACTGTTTATATTTGCCTACATAGAAATTGAAGGAAGCAATAGACAAATTTTTAGATTAATATGGGAGTTAATTAAAATGATAATCGGGGCGCCTGGGTGGCGCAGTCGGTTAAGCGTCCGACTTCAGCCAGGTCACAATCTTGCGGTCCGTGAGTTCGAGCCCCACGTCAGGCTCTGGGCTGATGGCTCAGAGCCTGGAGCCTGCTTCCGATTCTGTGTCTCCCTCTCTCTCTGCCCCTCCCCCGTTCATGCTCTGTCTCTCTCTGTCCCAAAAAAATAAATAAACGTTGAAAAAAAAAATTTAATATGATAATCAATATGATTACCGTGTTATAAAAAGAAGGTTTTTTTTCTGGAGTCTGCTTTGGATTCTGTGTCTTCCTCTCTCTCTGCTCCTCCCCTGCTCCTGCTCTGTCTCTTTCTTTCTCAAAAATAAACATTTTAGGGGTGCCTGGGTGGCGCAGTCGGTTGAGCATCCGACTTCAGCCAGGTCACGATCTCGCCGTCTGGGAGTTCGAGCCCCGCGTCAGGCTCTGGGCTGATGGCTCGGAGCCTGGAGCCTGTTTCCGATTCTGTGTCTCCCTCTCTCTCTGCCCCTCCCCCGTTCATGCTCTGTCTCTCTCTGCCCCAAAAATAAATAAACGTTGAAAAAAATAAAATAAAATAAATAAATAAACATTTTAAAAAATTAAATAAAAATAAAATAAAGGGTATTTTTAAAATCCTCAGTGTTCCTAAATACACCAGTAGAAATTATATTTAAGTGTCACTTTTAAATGCCATTCACAACAACACTGAAAGTCATAATAAATCAAACAAAAGATGTTCAAGATCTTTACGGGAAAAAATGTAAAATTTGTATAAAAAATATAAAATCAACTGAAGAAGTTTTAAAACATGTCATGGCCATGGATGGACAGATTCAATTTTCTAAAGATGTCATTTCTCCTCAAATTTCTCAATCATTTTAAATAAAATTCCAAGAAAAATCCCAAAAAGATTTTAAATAAAATTTGACAAGGCTAATCAAGAGTATATGAGAAGCCAAAAAGCCAAGCATAGCCAAAATAATTTTAAGAAAAGGAGAACACTTAGTCTTCCAGACAACAGAATTATTAGAAGTCTTAGGAAATTGTAAGATTTGTTATGGCACAAGGAAAACAGGTACATAACAATACAGAAACCAGAAACAGTTCCTCTTTGAAGGCAGCTTGAGAACATTGCAAATCAATAAGGAAAGGATGTACTGTTACATAAAAGAAGCCAGGACAAAAATATTTCCAGATGAATTAAAGATTAAATGTGAAACATGAAAAGTAAAATTTTTAAGAGATTATCTTTATGACATCTCAAAATTTACAACTGGAATTTTTATTGGGATCGCACTGACTTTATAGATTAAGTGCAGGAAAACTGATATCTTTATAGCGGAAAATCACGCTATCCATGGGCATGGAAGTTATTTCCATCTATTCAGATTATCTTCCATCACTCTTGCTAGAGTGTTGGCATTTTCTTCATAGAGAGTCTATGTAGTCTTGATTATATTAATTCAAAGATACCCAGCAGTTCTTGCTGGTATTATGAAATGTATTCCATTTTCGTTATATTTTTCAGTTATTTCTGATGTAAAGAAATGGTATTGTCTTTGTCAATTGATCTGTGATAGGCAAGTTTGCTAAACTCTCATGCATTCTTTTTTTTTTTTAATTTTTTTTTTCAACGTTTATTTATTTATTTGGGACAGAGAGAGACAGCGCATGAACGGGGGAGGGGCAGAGAGAGAGGGAGACACAGAATCGGAAACAGGCTCCAGGCTCTGAGCCATCAGCCCAGAGCCTGACGCGGGGCTCGAACTCACGGACCGTGAGATCGTGACCTGGCTGAAGTCGGACGCTTAGCCGACTGCGCCACCCAGGCGCCCCTAAACTCTCATGGATTCTAATAGTTTGTTGAATGGATGATTATTTTTTATGTGTTTTGGGTAACATTGTTTCCCCAAAAAAAATAAAGTTCTTTATCTTTCTCTCCCCATCCAGTCCTTGTTTTACTTCTTTTCTCTCTGTATAACACAGGTCAGGCCTTCCGGTTCTGTGACAAACAATAGTGATGACAGTAAACATACTTTTCTTATCCCCAGTTTTAAAGGAAGTGCGTTTTTACTTTCTCCATTAAGAAGAATGTTTCCTGGGGGCGCCTGGGTGGCTCAGTTGGTTAAGCGTCCAACTTCGGCTCAGGTCATGATCTCATAGTGGGTGAGCTGGAGCCCCGCATCAGGCTTTGTGCCCACAACTTGGAACCTGGAGCCTGCTTCAGTTTTTGTGTCTCCCTCTCTCTCTGCCCCTCCACTGCTTGCGCTCTGTCTCTATCTCTCTCTCTCTAAAATAAATAAACATGAAAGAAAAAAAAGCTATGAACCATTAAAAAAAAAAAGAAGAAGAATGTTTGCTGTGAGTTTTTGGCATATAACTACCAATTTAACGAATTTCCAGTATATCCCTAATTTGGTAAGATATATGTAATTATATGTAAATTACATCATGTTTATATTTATAAATACATAAATACAAAATCAGTATAAATATATATATAAAATCAAAAGCTATACATCACCAGCTGCTTTTTCTGCATCAGTTGAGATAATTACACACTTCTTGTCTTTGGATCTGTTACTATGGTGAATAACATTGATTTATGTTCTAATGTTAAAAATGCTTGCATTCCTGGTACAAACCTACTTGATCAGTATGTAGACTTTTTAATATTTTTAAGACTATGTTAACTAATATTTTATTTTAGATTCTAGTATCCACATTCATAAAATAGACCTACAATTTTGTTTTCTTCTGCAGTTTTTAATTTGGTTTTATAATGAAGAACTCACTCATAAAACAAACTATATATCTTTAACACTCTTAAAATTTGGCAGAACAACTTGTATAAGATAGGAACTATTTCTCAAAGGATGTGTATGTCTGAACTAAAAAGCCATCTGGGCAGGGGGTATTTTGGAGGGGAGATATTTGGTTGCCATTTTCATTTCTTAGATGTTTAATAGTCTGTTCAAATTTTCTATTTCTTCTCGTGCCAGTTTTGGGTTTTCTACTTTTGTGTTTGGAGAGATATTTCTCTTATTTATCTTTCAAACAATAAGCTTGGATAAATACCTCCTATATTACATTTTGCTCTATATTTTATCGATTTCTTATTGTATACTTATTGTTTTGTTCCTTCTTTTCTTGGGTTTTTCTCTTGCTCTTTTTCTCATTTTCCAACTCAGACTGCATGCTTAGCTCACTTGTTTTCAGCCTCTTTTTTTTTTTTTTTCTGATTAATGCCTGTAAAGCTATGCATTTCCCTCTCGGCACCAATTTGATTGGCTCTCACAAAACTTGATACATAGTGTTATTATTATTCAGATCTAAGCATTTCTTTACTTCCTTTAATCCTTTATTTCATTTTTTTCCTAAAGATTATTTGATAATATGTTTTTAATTTCCAAACTTTTGACTTTTTTTAGCTGTCATTTTGATATTAAATTCTAATTTTACTGGATTATAATCAGAAAATGTAGTCTATATAATGTTGGTACTTTGGAACTATTGAAGCTTCCTTTGTGTCATGAAGTATAATATTTTTCAGAATAGGATAGAAAAACAAGTATTCTTTGGTGAGCAGTTTCTGAGTTTCAAAGAAAGGTGTATGTGTTAAATATCCAGTTTTAGAATTTGTTTATCCCTGAAATTCTGTAACTTATTGCTTGATCTTGTCCTAGGTTGCCAGGTTGAGTGTGCATGCAGTGAAATGTTAGGCGTGCTCATGTTCATGATGGTTATGTTTTTCTGTTCTACTGGTGTTTTTTTTTTTTCCAGTATAGAACATACTCCAGTGTCCTTTATGATATTTTTTCTCAACTTCTATTTTGTCATACATTAAGAGTGATACCCCACTTTCTCTTGGTTCAGATTTGCTTGAAATAATTTTTCCATTCTTTTATTTAAAATCTCTCTGTATCTTTTGTCTTAAATGTCTCCCGTAAGGACTACATAATATTAGACTTCTTTTGAAAAATCTAGTTCAATAGTCTGTATTTTAATTGGTGAGCTTGACTCATTTACATTAACTAAAATTACCATTATATTCGGATTAGTTCCTACAGTATAATTTTTTATACAACTGATAAAAGATTTTCTCTCAGTATTTATAATTATTTGTTTATATATCTTCCTACCCCTCTAATTGCTTGAGACAAGATATGCATTTTAATTCATACAGTATCTAGATAGAGTAGGCAGTTTATAAGCATTTGTAGAATAAATGAGCAAATGAATGAATTATCATTATTGTGCTTAAAAACTGCTCTGTCACTATGTTAACTTGTTTTATGTATTATAATTATAACATGCTTTCTACTTGCCAGGCCATGTGCCATGTGTTACATTACAATACAGATAGGAGTTGAACATAATCTTCACTCTTTAAATATCCATAATCTAATATACTGTAATTTAGTACAAATGGTATATGCACAAACATATAAACATGCACACATAGAATCGTTCTAGTCAGGTAAAGCCCAAGGCATGTAAGCCCATGGTATTGGTATCATTTAGACAAGTCAGTGGAGAGTTCTAAGCCTTCATTTTCCCATAAGAACTTTATAAAGATAAATTAAGGGCACCTGGGTGGCTGAGTTGAGCGTCTGACTCTTGCTTTCAGCTCAGGTCATTATCCCAGGGTTGTGGGATCAAGCTCCATGTCAGGCCCTATGAGGAGTATTGAGCCTGCTTGAGATTCTTTCTCTCTTTCTGCTCCTCTCCCCTACTCTCTCTCTCTCTTTCTCTCAAATAAATAAGAATTTTAAAAAATAATAAATAAATAAAATTATATTCCTTATATGAAGATAATATTTTAGGCTATATTTTGCGTTTTGTAGGCATATGTGAATTTTATTATAGATTTGTTCAGTTGTTTGTCTGCCTTTTACTCCTGGTCCTCTTTAAAGAATAATAAGAACTGTCTCTTTATTATGCATGTATTTTTTTTTTCAATTTTGGTACACACTGTTAGTGAATTTTTAAACATAATTTAAGGCCTATGTTTCCACAAAACATAAATTAAGGCCTTAAAACATAGCTTAAATAATAGGCTCCATGCCTTGACCTGCATAAATTTATTTTGAGAGTCACTGACATGTTTCAGTATCTTTTCCTTTCTTGTTCTTTTCTTTCGGGACAATTAAAATGCCTTAGGGCTCTTCAACTGCTCTGTGTTTGAATAATTAATCTTACACCATATGGAAACCATTCCTACAAGTAAGCCTTGCGAAATCTACTCACGGCAGCCTACGTTGTTGCTTTCGTTTAGGGCAACAGAGAAATTCGCCAGCAAGAAGAGCAGTGAGTTTGCTTTTTTTAAAATGTATCTTTGAGCCTCCGCAGGAAAAATGCGGCCAGATAAACTGTGCGTGACCCTGGAAGGGGTGAGTCCAGGTACGAAGCACAATATGAAGGCCGAATGTGGCGGCTGAGAAAACCAAGTCAAAGTTGCCAGACTTGCTAAGGTCAAAGGCCTCCAGCTGTTCCAGGAACATTTTTACTTTTGTGCCATTGTCCATTGGATTTATTGCTGGCACAAAAATATTAAGTATGTTACAAACTGCTTTTCTGGAGAGTCCACAATATAGAGAATACCAATCTCTGTATCAAAGTTTCTTCTCGTTTCCAAGAATCTTTGGCTTCAAAACACAAATCCCCACAAATCCTCCAGCTCTGGTTGCTGACCTTGTAAGAAAGTTCATATGTTACAGTCATCTGAAAATGGGAAGAAAGTGCTGAGATTCATTCCAATAAATACAGCACAGCTTCTGGGAAGAGGGAAAATGGTTCAGCTATTCAGTAAATGTTTAGTGAATATAAAAATTTTGCAAATTGAGGTAGATGAGAAGCTTTTGGATTGCCCTACCCTATTTTTAGAATTAACTTTCTGTATATTAATTATAAATAAGCCAGTCATCTTTTTCCTTTTCAAATTAAAAATTGGGCTTTGTTTCAAGCTATTTGGCATATATACGGTTACTATGAGAAGGTATCAGAGATATTTAACTCAATATGTGAACTCAGCAAGAGAATCCTTTCTTCTTTCAGAAAGAAAGATTTCAATCTCCCTGGAAATGATAATTTCCTAGCTAATGAGCTAGAATCTGGCAGATAAATGTGCCTGGAGACCGGTGATTTTACCATCAACAGCTGGGGAGAAGGTAAGTAGCAAGATAGAGAACAAAAATGCCTGTAAACTCAAAAAGGAAGAAGATATGTAGTGGTAAAGAAATAAAAGAGTATTAAGGGAGTGTTTAATGGGAAAAAAAAAATAACCCACTTGGAGGCTATTTAAGCCTACATATACATTAAGTAATTTGTCATGAAGTCAGTAGTTTTTGAGATAAGCTTCAAAAAATGCCCAAGGTTGTTATAGACAGAGGCAGAAAAACGGAAAAAGAGAGTAAACAATAAAAGGAGCAAAGGTTGAGGGATGTCTTAGGAACAAGTTGCTCATTTTGGCTAGAGTATTGGTTATATGCAGGGAAATAGTGAAAGAAAAGAATGGAAAAGACAACCAGGAGTAGAGGTTTAATGACTTCTACATTTAATGACTAACCACTATATCACAGGCACCGTGTATTTTATAAGGATTAGCTCAATAAATCTTTACAACAATTTATGTAACAATTGTTATCCGTCAAATGCTACAGTGAGAAAATGACTTATCCACAGTCACATAGTTAGTTTGAAATAACAATAGTTACTTTCAGGGTATATTAACTATATGACAGCACTATGCCCGCAACATGTGCTCATGCATTATTTAATTTAATCCTCATTACAACTGCGCAGGCTACTTTGCATTATCACTGCCATTTTTTTTTTTTTTTAAGATAAAGAAAATGAGAATCAGGGAAAAGGCAGAGATCACAAAGTGACAGACCAGAACTCCCGTTCTGTCCCATTGACTCCAAAGCCTGTGCTCTTTTCCACTGTTTTCTGTCACCAGACAACCGGGGACACATGTGAAAGGGCTATTGGCTTAATTCAAGCAGTGGGCAGCTACTGTTGTATGTTTTAAAGATGAATCAGATCCAGAGGCTAACCTCAAAGACCTCAAAGTCTGGAGGAGGAGCAAGACAAATGAGTATTCATGCCGAACCCTCATCATTACTAATCCACATTCCAGCCCATATCCATTTCACCTGCCCTTCTATTGCTCTTGCAAAACATAACACAAAACTACATTACATCTTGTTTTCTTCAGTTTATCTTCCTTTCCTTTGGATCCCATTCTTACACCCATTCATTCATCTCCTACCAAAAAACCAGAGGAAGAACTCCCTTTCATTCCCTCAACAGAATAAAAGTCGCTTTCCAAATTCTATAGGGACAGGAAATAAATAATCTAAGATTATGAGGAAGACAGGAAACACAGAGAATGATCAACTGGAAGGAACAGAGTCTGGGTGAGGCCACCCGGATTCAGATAAGCCCTGGTTATGGGACTGCTTAAGTGAACGCCGGCAGGCGGGGCCGAATTAGGTCTCCACGGGTCATCCTGACACACATTTCACAGCGTTATTTTCCAAAATGGTTCTATTGGGGAGAATTCGGATGTGGAAACAATCTCTTATTATACAACCCATTTGCTTTGTAGCTTGATCAGCAGAGACATGTTCTGCACCCTATGCTCCCTAATACTAACCTGAAATTTTTTTTCCTTTGTGTCCTGTCTAAAGATCCTTTTTCTGAATTTCGTCCTGCTTCCAGGATTGGCAATGACCAGATGAGGAAACAAAGGAGAGAAATTGCAGAATTACTCATCTCCTCCATGAGATTTTTCCCTCACTGACCAAACACTGGCTGAAAAAATTCATTTTTTTTTTTTTTTGTCCCAAAGATTTCAAAGCATATCCACATCTCATGCAAATGTACGAAGATATTTGACTGCCCTGGGAAACAACAGCTGCCTGGGCCCTACTGGCAGGCAGTGATTTGAATGGAACATTTGTAAGACATCTTGCTAGCGGCTTTCAGGCCTAAGCGTTGCCATCCAAACACCAGTCAGTCCTGGAAGCACCACTCCCAAAACAGCATTAAGAACAGAGTGTTCCCTCAAACACTGGATTAGAGAATAATTTTCTATCTTGTTGATCCACTTCAAGGATGAAATAATCTAGCAGCACAAACTTGTACAAGTCTATTCCAACCAGTGCTTGGAAAAAAAATTGAGTTATTGGATCAAAAGTCACGTAGGCATTACATGGCAGCGTAAGAATTAAACTGAGCTCTGCCAGCTCCCAATTTGGTTCCCATTGGAGGACACCTTGCTGATTCAGTCGCTTCCACTTTTTCCATTCTCTCCTCTGCTTTGGCCATCTATTCCTCCACTACTGGGGAAAATCGTTAAGTAACACTAAACCAATGAAGTTAACCCGATCTTATTGAAATCATATTTATTGAATGTGTGTATTCCATGGCATTACGTGCCAGCCATTATTCAAGGAGCTCTAAATTTTTTTTTTTTTTAATATTTGTTGTCTTATTTAATCCGTCCAACAGTCCTTTGGGGCAGGTTTTATAATGCTTATATGTGGCACTGAGGAACGCGAGGCTCAGGAATTTAAATAACTTGTCGAATGTCACACAAAGATTAACAGCAGAGCCAGAATTTAAATCCAGGCCTTTTTTTTGTTTTGTTTTGTTTTTAGTTTTGCTGAGGTATAATTAACAAATTAAAAATTGTATACATTTGAGATGAATGTGATGGTTCGATATGCAAACTGTGAAATGATTACCACAATCAAGTTAATTAACATATCCATCACCTCCCATAGTTATCTTTTTTTTTTTTAGTGCAGTGAGAACACTTAAGATCTACTCTCTTAGCAAATTTCAAGTATACAGTACAGTATTGTTAACTATATGTACCATGCTGCACATTAGATCTGTAAAACTTACTTATCTTGTAACTAAAGTTTGTACACTTTGACCAACATCTTCCCATTTCCTACCCCTGGTCCTTGGCAACTACTGATTCCATCCTCTGTTTCTGGAATTTTGACTTTTTTAGGTTCCATATGTAAGACAGATCATACAGGATTTGTTTCTCTGTGTCCGGCTTATTTCACTTCATATAACATCCTCCAGGTTCATTAACGTTGTCACCAATGGTTTTATGGCTGAATAATGCTCCATTGTGTGTATACAATATTTTCTTTCTCCATTTACCTGTCAACAGACACTTAGGTTGTTTCCATAGACTTTCTTATTCCAAAAAGCACATCCCTCAGCCAGAAGAGCTATTTACTTCTTACAGGGCCTTTCTTTAGAGTCCAATCTATTTAATGGGATGGTTGTTTGTCTGAGGGAATACCAAAAGTATGGAGGGAATACCAAAATGGAATGAAGATGAGAAACGTTCACGTCCCCAACTTGTTGTTTGTTTTGTCCGAGAGAGCAATGCAAGCAAGAGCAGGTGAAAATGTGCTGCAGTGCAAAGGAATTTGCTAGACTTGTTCCATGCAGGTAGCTACTAGATTTTCCTAAAGTTTCCTAGTCAGTCTGTTTCCTAAAGTTAAAACCACTTTAAGAATGATTTAAATTCTCATTTAAGTGAAGTACCTTTGGATTATACAAGATCCATCCAGATATCTGTCTCTAATTGAAGGATTTCAAAAAGCATATTTTCACTTCTCATGTCACCTTTAAAAGTTGCCAATTTTGAGGGGTGCCTGGATGGCTCAGTCGGTTCAGCATCCGACTCTTGATTTTGGCTCAGGTCATGATCTTCCAGTCCAAGAGTTTCAGCACCACGTCAGAATTTATATAGATATTTTATATAGATATTTTCCCATAACTAAAGAAGAGTATTCTTTAGTGGAGAGACTATTTGCAGATATTCCCAGGAGTGACAACAAAGGGATTAGAGAGACAGTGATATGACTGGCAGTGTTTTCAGACTATATAGGAATCTTGTGAAATTGGCAGGGTGGTATAACCTGGGCAACAGAAGCCACAGGCAAAACAAGATCTTGTATTCCACCTGCCCTCAGGAGGATAAGAGAAGCATGACCCTGCCCTCCAGAGACAGAAGTAGTCTCATGGTTTAGTCATTCTTTCATCCATCCAACCAGCCATCCGACCATCAATCCATTTAACAAATGTACTTAGCATCTTCTATGTGCCAACTCTAAACTGGAAATATAATGGAGAAAAATACAGAGATGGGCCCTAGCCTCATGAATCAAGGGTGACATTAGGTCCCAAATTTAAGTAGTAGTTCCTCTTCTTTAAAAATTTGTTTGGGCGGCCAACCGGCCCTAGAAAAGTCTAAGTGCTATGCTTTTTCGTTGGACAAAGTTTTTATTAGCACTTGGGAGCATCGTTATTTGCAGAACATTGCATAAAGCACTGATGACAAGCTCACAGAATTCTGAATTCAGGGAGAGAATGGAGGAGAGGGAAAATGGTCAGATCTGCCAGATCTGAAAACTATTTGCTGGAGGACATGCCAAGAGAGTTACCCTTTTCTATAGTATTTCTGTGACTAAAATAATGGCATAGTAATAAAATTAATGTATTTCTCACCAATTCTACTTCCTCTGTCCGTCCTTGCTTATTCGTCCTCTCTTTTTCAGACTAAGTATTTTGTCTCTTTGAGGAATTTTCCTGGCTCCAGTCAGACTTTTTTTTTTCTGTTCCATGAGATTCAGCTTTATTTACAGAATGTTGGTTTTATGAGTTCATAGTATTATTTTACTGGCAGCACTAATATCCTTGGTCTTGCCAGTAAAGGAAAAAGGCAAAGGGGAGAAGAATTAGGCAGTACCAGCCCTGAAAATGTAAACAGAAATCACTTTCTAGGACAACAAAGGGCAACGAAATGAGAGACAGAAACCTAGCCAGCTTCACAGCACAGTGCTGACCTCTTCGTTCTGTTCGTTTAAGGGAAGATCCTTGAACGGATTCTACATCTCAGATTCCTTAACTGCCATAGCTTCCTGACCACTGAATCCCTGTCTCTTCTTAATTTGTTTTAGCTGAACTAAGTGAAAATAAATGCTTGTCAAACTCAGACATGGGAGGGGCATCTAGGGAACCATGTACAGAAATGTCTGGGGAAAGGCAGAGAAGCCTGGATATTAAATACACTGAGCTTCCGGTTGGGGACAGCTGTCTTCCCATATAGATCATCTCCTCTACCCTTTTCCTTTCCATTAAAACTTCAATATTTCAATAAGATAGCAGATGTGAAGTGATGTAACTATCCAAGTAATATTATCATGTATCACATAGGTATGATAATCAGTTTTTATTCAGTATGTTATTTACTTTTCATAATTATCCTATAAACTGAATGTAATTATCCACATGTTATATATGAGAAAATTAGGGCTCAAAGAGGTTATACATTTTATGTATATTTTATCCAATGTCATACAGTAACTTCATGGCAGAGGGTTATTTGATTTCATAGAAACACAGGGCTATTTGATCTCAAAGAATATGACTTAACTGCTGATACAACCATGCAATATTCCCCAAGGTTCTGACACCTGCTTAAGGAATTCTGTGGTCGCATGTACAGGGATGCATGAGTCTAAAGTCTCAGAAATAAAGATAAAATTATAAAAATATATACATATTTAAAATGCTGATTTCTTCAATGTCTTTTGAAATTTAACAATAAGAATGAAAGATTTGCGTATCACCACTTACACCTGGATAGTTAAATGGCTCACAAAATCAGAGAGAAGGATGAATTTGGTATTGGAACCCAAATACCCCATGTCTCTGTTCAGGACTCTGCACACTAAATTGTCTGTCCAAAGAAGCTCTAACTCAAACATGCTGCTTTCCAAAACCTTTCAGCTTACTTTAGAAATCACCAAGTCTATGAACACTCATGTTTGCTGACTGTCATCTGACATTTACTCTGGTTTGGTATAAGAATACAGGTTCTGCAATGATGGCAAAGTCAATTTCTACGGTTACTTCAACCCCAAGAAAAACTGGAAATCAAGGTTCAGTTTACAACCTGCTCCTTCAACTCAGAGCAAAACAGAAAACAGCTTCTATGTCTCCTGTCTTGGCAGGACATGAGGTTAGGAAAGTTTGGCCATTTGCTCATCAGTCTCCAGTTGCTGCTTCAGAATGAGGTGTGAAGGAAAAGTCTGGCAGAGACTTTCTCCCACAGCACCAATGGCCTTAGCTGGAGGGGAAGGAATCCCCTTAGATCTCTTCTACTGGCATCCCACATTCTGGTTCATCCTTGTACTCGCCTTTCATTATTCCAACTCTAAAATGCTCCTTCCTATATTCAGGAAATTTACAACAGCAAGCAATGGGCCCAAATAATGTGTAGGAGTTGAAGGAGATTTGGTGCCTCACAGGAAGAGGAGCCTTGCAGGTAGGACTGGTGAGCTGGGATGTAAGGGGGAATGAGCTGATGTCTCTATGAAGGAGGTGAAAACAAAGTACTTGTGTAGTCAACATCTGTCAAGACATGAAGGGAAGGGAGAGGATGATGGCTTTGCTCATCAAATCGTAGTACACAGGAACTTGAGAGCACAGTCACAAGTTGTAAGAAATAGTTCAAAGGAAGATAGAATACTAGTTTTAAACAACAGCAAATGATTTAACAGAAATTTAGTAAGATAATAACAAGAATATTAGCTATTAATTTTAAAAAGAGCTGGCAACTTTTAGAGCTTTTTTTTTTAGTTTATTTTATTCATTTTGAGGGGGTTGGGGGAAGAGGCAGAGAGAGAGAATCCCAAGCAGGCTCCACACTAATAGAAAAACGTCTTTCATAATTATCTAAAATCCAGATACAAGCTGGAGCTTCATGTAGTCTAGTCTTTACAAGATATTTCAATGAAGAAAATACAAGCTAGCAACCAACGTTCATTAAAAACTATTTTAAGGGGTGCCTGGGTGGCTCAGTCAGTTAGTATTTTGGCTCTTGATTTCAGCTCAGGTCATGATCTCACAGTTCTCATCAGATGGAGCCCCAGGTCAGGGCTCTCAGCACAGAGTCTGCTTGGGATTCTCTCTCTCCCTCTCTCTGCCCCTCTCCCTGCTTGCACTCATGCTCTCTCTCTCAAAATAAATAAACATTTTTAAAAAACCCAATTTTAACATTTTCTGGTAATTCTCGATCTTTTAAAATCTCAAACAATCTTATTCATAACCAAAGCAGCTCTTGTTTGTCTTTTCCGATGTCTCACTTTTAATTTTTTTTAATGTTTTTATTTATTTTTGAGACAGACAGAGCATGAGCAGGGGAGGGGCAGAGAGAGAGGGAGACACAGAATCCGAAGCAGGCTCCCGGCTCTGAGCTGTCAGTACAGAGCCCAATGCAGGGCTCGAACTCACAGACCATGAGATCATGACCCGAGCTGAAGCCGGATGCTCAACAGACTGAGCCACCCAGGCATCCCTCTGATGTCTCACTTTTAATGTCTCACTTCTTACAGCTGCCTCAAAGCTCTTCTCTCTGTGACTCAGTCTCTATCTAAAACTCTCCTACAAGGCTCTTCTTATTTCTCTCCTTCCACTTTTTTCTACCTCCATTTTTTTTCTCCCTCTCTCTTCTTTCCAATGAATCAATCTTGACCCTTTCCAATACAAAGCCCCCATTGAGTTCCCCATTGAGTTAGCCCAATCCTCTTCATAAAAACACATAACTGGAGTTGGCACATACAAAATTATCTTGGAGACAGGGAGTGGAATGGGAGAAGAGAAAAAGAAGGGCTCTGAATTCTCGCACATGCTATTAATTTTTACAAATTATATAAAAATGGTACTTAGCATAGGAGAACCCATAAATAAATGGAAAACAGTAGACAGGGAAGATGAGTGACTGGTGAGAGACCTTTTCCAACAGAAAGTGTTAGCCTTGCAAAGAGCAAGAAGATACGGAAAAATGCTTACAAATTTAGAAATCCAGTGGAAGCAGTGATGAAAAAAACTTGTGGGGAAGGGGTGAAGCTTAAATTGGAAAGAGAAGTGTAAGATTTTCACATTTGGATTCAGAGGTGTAAAAATAAATAATTGTGATGTCAGAAGGCTGACAGAGCACAGTTGGAATCTGGCCAGAAAAGACCAAGCTAATGTGCATTACAAAGCACGTGTTTGTACAAGTGCACCAAGAAGCATAAAATACCTAGGAATAAATCTAACCAAAGATGTAAAAGATCTGTATGCTGAAAGCTATAGAAAGTTTATGAAGGAAATTTAAGAAGATATAAAGAAATGGAAAAACATTCCGTGCTCATGGATTGAAAGAATAAATATTGTCAAAATATCAATACTACCCAAAGCTATCTACACATCCAATGCAATCCCAATCAAAATTGCACCAGCATTCTTCTCGAAACTAGAACAAGCAATCCTAAAATTCATATGGAACCACAAAAGGCCCTGAATAGCCAAAGTAATTTTGAAGAAGAAGACCAAAGCAGGAGGCATCACAATCCCAGACTTTAGCCTCTACTACAAAGCTGTCATCATCAAGCCAGCATGGTATTGGCACAAAAACAGACACATAGACCAATGGAATAGAATAGAAACCCCAGAACTAGTCCACAAACGTATGGCCAACCAATATTTGACAAAGCAGGAAAGAATATCCAATGGAAAAAAGACAGTCTCTTTAACAAATGGTACTGGGAGAACTGGACAGCAACATGCAGAAGATTGAAACTAGACCACTTTCTCACACCATTCACAAAAATAAACTCAAAATGGATAAAGGACCTGAATGTGAGACAGGAAACCATCAAAACCTTAGAGGAGAAAGCAGGAAAAGACCTCTCTGATCTCAGCCGTAGCAATTTCTTACTTGACACATCCCCAAAGGCAAGGGAATTAAAAGCAAAAATGAACTACTGGGACCTTATGAAGATAAAAAGCTTCTGCACAGCAAAGGAAACAACCAACAAAACTAAAAGGCAACCAACAGAATGGGAAAAGATATTTGCAAATGACATATCGGACAAAGGGCTAGTATCCAAAATCTTAAAGAGCTCACCAAACTCCACACCCAAAAAACAAATAACCCAGTGAAGAAATGGGAAGAAAACATGAATAGACACTTCTCTAAAGAAGACATCCAGATGGCCAACAGGCACATGAAAAGATGCTCAACGTCGCTCCTCATCAGGGAAATACAAATCAAAACCACACTCAGATATCACCTCACGCCAGTCAGAGTGGCCAAAATGAACAAATCAGGAGACTATAGATGCTGGAGAGGATGTGGAGAAACGGGAACCCTCTTGCACTGTTGGTGGGAATGCAAACTGGTGCAGCCGCTCTGGAAACCAGTGTGGAGGTTCCTCAAAAAATTAAAAATAGACCTACCCTATGACCCAGCAATAGCACTGCTAGGAATTTATCCAAGGGATACAGGAGTACTGATGCACAGGGGCACTTGTACCCCAATGTTTATAGCAGCACTCTCAACAATAGCCAAATTATGGAAAGAGCCTAAATGTCCATCAACTGATGAATGGATAAAGAAATTGTGGTTTATATACACAATGGAGTACTGTGTGGCAATGAGAAAGAATGAAATATGGCCCTTTGTAGCAACACGGATGGAACTGGAGAGTGTTATGCTAAGTGAAGTAAGCCATACAGAGAAAGACAGAAACCATATGGTTTCACCCTTATGTGGATCCTGAGAAACTTAACAGAAACCCATGGGGGAGGGGAAGGGAAAAAAAAAAAAAAGGTTAGAGTGGAAGAGAGCCAAAGCATGAGACTCTTAAAAACTGAGAACAAACTGAGGGTTGATGGGGGGTGGGAGGGAGGGGAGGGTGGGTGATGGGTATTGAGGAGGGCACCTTTGGGGATGAGCACTGGGTGTTGTATGGAAACCAGTTTGACAATAAACTTTATATATTGAAAAAAAAAAACAAAGCACGTGTTTGTAGCTGGAAAAGAGAGAATTCTCTTTAATTCTGGAGATAGGGTGGAGAGGAGGTGAAGTGTCCTACTCATTTTAGAGAAGCAACACTGGAACTAAACTTGCTTCATATCAGGTAAATTGGGGGTTAGTAACTGAGTTGAGTATATATAAAATGCTACATGAATAGGCCACGGCTAGTTTGTTTTCCCCAAACAAGCAATGCAGTAAATGAAGTAAATGCAATGTAGTAAACTAGCTTTTGCAAATATAACAATTTGGATGATTTCTCTTGTAAAAAGGGCACTGAAGCCAACCCTGAGAGCAAGTTTGTGATTTCAACTTTTTTTTTAAGTTTATGTATTTATTTTGAGAGAGAGACAGAGAGAGACAGAGAGAGCACACAAGTGGAGGAGGGGGGAGTGGGGAGGGAGGGAGAGAGAGAGAGGGAGAGAGAAGAATCCCAAGCAGGCTCTGCACTGTCACACAGAGCCCGATACAGGGCTCAAACTCATGAGCCATGAGATCATGACCTGAGCCAAAACCAAGAGTGCTTAACCAACTGAGCCACCCAGGCTCCCTGCAAGTTTGTAATTTAAAGAGGGAAACAACCACCAATCTTGTGACCAGAAATCATGATGGGTTTACTTTATCAGGGATAAGCATACAGGGATAAGATGTCTCCTTTTGAAGTCTTCTTTAAGATTTTATCACAAAGAATATGCCTCTTAATAGGAATAAATCTGGAGGGAAAGCCTGAATTTTATTGGTCCTTCACAAGTCATGAATCCTTCAGATTATAAGCGTTCTGAACTATTTCCTTTAACAGGGAATCCTAAAAGCTCTTCAGCGGGGGGAGGTTGGGAAGGAAATCCATTCCAATAAGACTAAAAGAATGAGGCTCCACCTAACTGTCCATCACTGCTCCTTGAAAGAAACTATTATTGAAAACTATACCACCCGCTCTCATTCCCAACCCTTTTGCTGTTCGAGCCCGAGTCAGAGTTCCTGCAGCTTCAGCTCATCTACGATCTGCTGCTCTGTGACTCAAGTCTATCTGTCTGCCAGGAGGACTCTTGGGTACCAGGCAGCAGAGACACATCTTGATAGAAGAGTTTTCTAAATTTCCAAGAAGAAGAAGAAAAAAAAGCTCTGCCTCCAGGATAACCAGAGACACCAAATTACAGTCTGTCTCCTATAAAAAAAGAAAAGAAACAGCATTTCTGCTACTGAAGGTATAGTGGAAGTGTGAGTTTGTGAGAATCTATGTTTGAGGATACATGACAGCTAAAGAGCAAAGCGAATATACAAGGAGCTATTACTTACCTCCTTAGGGACGTGTCTTGTTTGTCTCTAGATCCCCCAGAGCACCTAGCACAGTAACCAGCCTCTCACCTATCGCTCACAAGAGCATATCGGATTAGTTCATTATCCAGACACTGCCTTCAGAAAATAAGAGATGAGTACCCTTTTATCCTCACTGCACTTTAGATCAGTGATATCCAGCCTAAGAGAGCCTCAGGGCACAGGTTTGGACTCAAGTCACAAAACTGGATGGGCAAGTTACAATGGGGCCAAGGGAGGAAACAGAACCCATGGCATCACTGGGCATCTCTGCCGTGCTGAGGGCTTGGAAGAATGCAAAAAGTTGCGGATCACCGGACACATGCCAAGTGATCCAGAACTGACAGCTCAACCTTACTGGGAAAGTAAGTCTGTATGAGAACCAGTTTATGAAGTGGAGTCCTTTGCCCTCAGAACCTCTCGTCCATCCATCAGGGGATCGAGCAGAACACTGCAGCTCTGTCTTCAAACCAGACTGCACTCAGGGCCAGGAGAGTAGATCAGAGAAGGAATCAGAAAGGCAAACACGTGTTTGTGGCAACTCCCTTCTCTGTGGAACTTTGCCCAGATCTGGCCCCAAATATAGGGTGGCCACAACTTCTGTCTCAGGGCAGCATCCTGCTACAGCACAGTCAGGTCCAGGAGTGAGGGAAAACTGCCCACCCAGAGTAGATAATATCTGGAAGGAATGAATATTTGGGAAAAGTCCCAGTGTTAGTTTAGGGCCAACCAGTCTCCACCTTCTCTGGCCCCCTCCCACTGGTTCCTCCCATTTCAGCTGCTCTAGTTCTTATAAAAACTCCACAGCCTTCCACAGACCGCCTGCAGGAGCCTCTCTCCCCTCTGCTGCTGCGCAAGCCAGTGAGACCAACCCACAGGACCACAGAGACACCATGAAGAGCCTGCTCCTTCTCTCCATTCTGGCTGCCTTGGCCGTGGCAGTTCTGTGCTATGGTGAGAAACCTTTCTTCTGCCATGCTTCTGGTGTTTCTTTCCTGTCTCCGATTTCAGTTTACTTCCATTTTTTCCTCCCCCTCCTCCTCTTCTTCCCCCTTTCTCTGATATAGTCTTAAAGTATCGTTAACATTTCCCAAGCCCTGTGGACACTGATTCATTCCATCAAGTGTTTGTTTTTTTTTTTTTTTTTTTTTTTTACATACTAAATATCCAGACTTTTGTATACAACTTGACAGGCATGTCCTGTCTCTGGTAAGTCACTATTCACCTAGACACTTCACTGTTTCAGAAAGAAGATATCAAATTCCCAGCCCCTGAGTTCTCATGTTTAGGGATGTTTACTTCTACGTTGGGAACTGTTGGTTAAAGGTATTAGTTAAATCACTCACCTTTAAGAAAATCAGTTTTCACATGAAGTGTTAAGTATAGCTCTCTCTGCAGGGACAAGACAATCTCCTAAACTTACTACATTTCTTCAGTGAATTGATCTAAAAACAAAATTTTACATTTAAAGAACCTCAGAGAAAAATAGACGGTATAGTTTCTATTGTCCAAAGATAAATTTCACCTGGTTTCTCTATGTTGTTAATTATATCTGTGTCTGATCAAAGCTTATGAAAGAAAATCCAAAGCAAGATTATTTTTGATCAGTCTTACGCTTCAGTTATCTGGATATCTTAGATGTTCTTAAACCTAAATCATACTAATAACCATCTGTATTTCTTCTCACTCTTGAAATTATTCACATGGTTTCTGTATCAGAGGATTTGGTATTTTCATCTCCTTTTTAATTTTTTACATAAAACTACTTGTTTACGAATATAAACCTCTTATTGCCAAATTTACCTGCAGCACATGGGAGAGCAGCGGAAAGAAGAAAACTTTTGCTTTGGCATCGTCTCAGTTCTTTCTCTGAACTGGCATCACGCCCAGTGTGAGTTGTCCTCTGGAGCTAGTGGTTTTTGTGCCTGCCAAGTTAACACAGGTCCTTAAGAGGCTTTAGGAACCTCTTAAAAACCTGTCTTGGTAAAGCCCAACTGACCATCTCCCCAGTCTGCCTGGAGGACGTTGGCTATTTTCTGGACCCTTCTATCCCTTTCTCAACCCTGCTCTTAGCCAGGTCCCAAATTAATCAGAGAAGATGCCTCTCTGGAGATTTGTGTGCAACATCGAAACTATCTTATTTCACTAGCCTGAGGACCTCATAGCCCTTGAGAAATTTCAGTCAAGGCCGTGACGACTAGCTCCTTCAACATCAGCAAATCTGAAGTGTAGAGATAATTACACCAAGGACAGAGCTAGAGACACAACTTGCAAATCCAAAATGCCTGAAATTTGTAATAACCACACTGCTAAATATATTCTTCACATCTTTTTGACTCTTTTCTCTCCTTCCTTCCCCAAATGCAGACCATTGTCATGTCTGATAAATAACAATCAAATGAATTTTTTTTAATTCCAGAATCTCATGAAAGCATGGAATCCTATGAAATTTGTAAGTGAATATTTGACTTCCTTATTTAAATCTCGTGTATTAAAGAATCTCTCTCCCTAGTCTTAAATAGACAAAATGATAATACATTGAGGTAATATAGGGAAGAGAAAGAGGGTCTCTTTTGGAAAACTACGTTTAAAAATCTAATGACCGTAAAAATCGCCAGACGAGGAATTTTTTTTAAGCTTGAAATAGCATAATATGGCCTTGAAAGTGCATTCGACAGAATTGGAGCCATAAAATCTCACTTGGAAATTTTAAGTTGGCACCACATCAACCACACAGATGGAAAACAAGGAGTAACAACAAATGGCAGAGTAAGGAATTAGAGGCCTAGTCAGCTGGGAAACCGCAGTCATCAGCATTACATTGAATGTTACTGAATATCTGGACTTTCAAAGACTGAGTGTGGGAAGAAGTAACGTAACACTCTCGTTTTCAGTTTTTCACTATTTTCATAACATTGACACTGTCCATTTCCAGTAATCAAAAGTCATGCTTTACAAGCATGTCCCTCCTCAGGACAGAGAGAATTTCTCCTCACAGGAATTAAAAACACACCGAATAGGAACACCAAAATTGAAAACGGCAAAATGATTTCCCAAAGGGGAAATAAACAAACAGAAATTACTGTGGCCTATGTAATAAGTCTCTAAAATACATACACTGCTTTCCTTTGATCTGGCAGTTTATGACATTGGCTTTATCTTTCCCTTTGACTTTTGTAGATCTCTAGTTACATGGAATGCATGAATTAATGAGCTTTCAAATATATTTGTGTCAGGGAATATTCATGGAAATATTTTCAACTACTGTTTCCCTAAAACTACAATTATCTTTTTTTTCTTTTAAGATCCCTTCACTAACAGGAGAAATGCTAATACTTTTATATCCCCGCAACAGAGATGGAGAGCTAAAGCCCATGAAAGGTGGGTAACAAAACTTGATGGAAAGAGGTAATTTTTCCCAACGTAGCATCGCAGATCGGAATGGAATGAGAAACGTTTTTTTTTTTAATCATATATATTATTTCTAATTGTGTCCCCTAAATCAAAGAATTTAAAACAGTATACAGAAAACAACTGAATTTCAAGAAGACTAGTTTATGAAACACCCAGAAAGCAGAGGGAGGGAGAAGGAAAAGGAGGACAGAAAGAAAATTTCTATTTTTATTAAAAAAAAAAAAAATTACTCCTGTTCCTCCTTTCCTCCCTGTTAAGTATCTCTTAATATTGGGGTGTGTCTCCTATATTTTCTTATTCTTTTTTCCCCCTTTTCCTTTTTAAAAAAAAAAATTCTATTATGGTTCTCATTTGGGGCCTCTTTTTTTTCCCCCCACTTTCTAGGATTAGAGAAAGGACCAAGCCCCCCTATGAGATCAATCGGGAAGCCTGTGATGACTTCAAGCTTTGCGAACGCTATGCCATGGTTTATGGATACAATGCTGCCTACAATCGCTATTTCCAACAGCGCCGAGGGGGCAAATGAGATTGGAAAAAGTCTCTTTCTTTCCAGAGCCTGGTGCCTGGTTTTGTATTCCTTTCCAGTAGCATCACTGAACTATATAAACACCTACAAACTGCTTATTTCTTAAACGTTCTTGTCTGGCTGCAGCCCTCCTCCCTGCCCCCAGATTGATAAGCAATGAAAGCGCAGCATAGTGAAAGTCAAGAAGGACTTAAGATGTGTAATTATTACAAAATAAACTGCTGGTTGGATACTTTCATTTTGTGAGTCTGATTTCTTCCGGCAAAATGCTGAGATATTTAAATCATGGCCCACCTAACCCAGAATATGAGATTCTGTTAATCATGTTCTAGTCTTGATTAGAAACGTAACTGCATAGAAAGAATGAAACTTAGAAGGCATAAGTCACCCAGACATAATTTGTCTAAACTCTACCTTGGGACTGGTGAATGATTGCTTCTTAGTATTTCCAGGGTTTTCAAACATTATAGATAATCATATGATTTTCCTGCTCCCAAACTTTTTAAGTTTTATTTAAGTAGTCTCTATACCCAGTGTGGGGCTCAAACTCACAACCCTGAGATCAAGAGTCACATGCTCCTCTGACTGGGCCAAACAGGCGACTCTGCTCCCAAACTTTAAATGGTCCTAAATCCTTCCTGTGTGGATTCCAGGTTCTATCTTGGCTCATCACCCTCATCATAATTTCCTGAGTGTTATCATTTCTTAAGATGTCACAGCTTTGACTCTTACTTAGGCCAAGAAAATGTTTGCTTTCACAATCACCAGAGATTTTTTAACAATTCAATCATGGAATTTTGGAGCCAGACAATATGCTATAACTCACTTAAGCCTGGTTTGTCAATGAGGAAATGAGACTCCAGAGTCTCCCGCTTGGTAGTTAGAGACAGAGCCCGGGACTTCTCAATCCCTGTTCAGAACTTTCTCTTCTTTGCCATGAGAACTTATTCATGCCCACCTTTATCATCCATTCCTTTTGGTAGGCCCACTGCCTTCACGTCTTTAGTGGATGATCTTTCTAATCCTTCAAAATCTAGCACAATACCCAAGCACTTTATTAAATCAGTAATGATTAAATCCACCCACTTCCTATCACACCACTCAAGCCAGTGTATAGCCCTTGAGGAATATATGTGAAGAGTCAAGTACAATAACATTATTCAATTCGTTTAAAAATTTTTTAATGTTTATCTATTTATTTTTAAGAGAGAGAGAGAGAGCACAAACTGAGAAGGGACAGAGAGACAGGGAGATACAGAATTTGAAGCAGGCTCCAGGCTCTGAGCTGTCAGCACAGAACCCGACACAGGGCTCAAACTCATGACCCGTGAGATCATGACCTAGCCAAAGTTGGACACCTAACCGACTGAGCCACCCAGGAGCCCCTATTCAATTCATGTTTTGATCAAAATTTCTTTTTATGTATATCTTCTTGGCTAACGTTATGGTAAGAAACTGCAATTTCTTTTCTCCCTACAGACTTGGTACTAAGTTCTGTTCATAAAGGGTTTTCAGTGAAAGCTGTATAAACACAGACTGACTAGTCATGCCTGGGAGGGATCCCCCAATTTTGAAACTGTTACATTCATCATAATAATGTGCGTTATATAATTTAAACCATCATCATATAAATGTAACGACGACTGTTTTATAATTTTCTAAGCTATTATGCATATGATAACTCATTGGGTCTTACAATAGCCCAGAAGATGAGTAGTATTTATTAGATGGTAAAATTGAGACTCAGAACGGTAACTTTCTGAAGACATTGTAGTGAATGCCGTGGTGTATTACTCAAGCTGAGATATGCCCCTGGCCACCAGATATATTGACAGCTGATGGTTCCCAGCCAAGGATTTGAGTACAATTCCCTACAGACCTCTAGAGCTCTCTCTTCTGTGCATCTCTCTCCTCTCTGGTACTCTTCTCTGTGATCACTAGCTACCTTTCTGGACTCCCAGCTCTGTCTCCTCAATTTAGGAAGGCCATAAGGCTTTGCTGGGTTCTGTTTTCTGTTGTATGTTCTGAAAAGTCTCCAAAAAATTGGGGCAGTTATAGGACTCATCCTCATTTGCATCAGTGTCAAGGAGTCCAAAATAAAGCAAAATATAGGGGGAAAGGGGAACAAAAAACTAAAAGGGACAGATTGAAAACAAATGGCAAGATGATAGACTAAAACCTATCACACTAATCTCATTATACGTAAACAATCTAAATGGTCTAGTTATTTTTTTGCTTTTACATATGCTATAGATCCTATAAGACAATTTTGTTATTTTTGCTTTAAAGAGTCAATTATTTTTTAAAAGGCTTAGATAATACAAAAAATATCTCATACATTTACCCATGTAGTTTCCATTCCCATTGCTCCTCGTTCTTTTGTATGCATCTAGATTTCCATCTGGTCTCATTTTCCTTCTGCTTGATGGACTTTCTCTAACATTACTTGTAGTGAAGGTCTGCTGGATTCTTTAAGTTTTCAAATTTTGCCTTCACATTTGAAATATGTTCTCACTGCACATCAAATTCTACATCGTCAGTTTTTCATTCTTTTAAGATGTTCCACTGTCTTATAGCTTGCATTGTTTCTGCTATAAATCTGCTGTTGCTCTTATCTTTATTCTTCTATAGGTACTGTCTTATGTCTTGCAGCTTCTAAGGTTTTTCTATCATTGGTTTTGACTAAATTGATTATGCTGTACCTTGGCGTGGTTTTCCTTATTTTTTTTGTTCTTCAAGTTTATTGAGCTTCTTAGATTGCATTACATTTTATTAATTAAATTGAATCAAATATCAGTCATTATTTCTTCAAAGATTTTCCTTCCTTCACTCCACTTCTCCTTTGGAGACTGCAATGACATGCACTTAAAGTTGTCCAGGGCTCCCTGTTATTAATTTAATTTTTATAAGCTTTTTTTTCCCCTCTCTGTATTTCATTTTTGACAGTTTCTTTTAATGTGTCTAGAGTTTATTCAGTTATATTCAGTAATATCTAATTTACTGTTAATCCTATCCAGTGCACTTTTCATTCTAGACATTACAGTTTTCATCTATGGTAGTTTGATTTGGATGTTTTCTTATTTTCCATATCGCAACATTTTAAACATCTTAGATACAGTTAGGATAATTTTTTTTTAAAGAGAGGGAGAGAGTGCGAGCAGGGGAGAGGGACAGAGAGAGAGAGAGAATCTCAAGCAGGCTATGTACCCAGTGTGGAGCCCAATGGGGGGATTGATCCCAAGACCCTGGGATCATAACCTGAGCCGAAATCAAGAGTCAGACATTCAACCAACTAAGCCACCCACATACCCCTGGATAACTATTTTAATGTCCTTGTTTGCTAATTTCAATATCTGTGTCACTTCCACACTTGTTTTGGTTGGTTGATTATTCTACTTATTATGGATCATAAATTTCCTACTTCTTTAATTCCTGGTAATCTTTTATTTGATGCCAGACATTGCAAATTTTATTTTTGTGTGTGTGTGCTGGATATTACTGTATTTTTATAAGTATTCTTGAGCTTTGTTCTGGGAATAAGTTAAATCACCTGCAAAAAGCTTCAGTGTCTTAAATCTTGCTTTTAAAATGAGACAAACTCAGTATTTAGTCTAAGCCAATTGCTTCCCCCACACTGAGAAAAGGTCTTCTTGGTGTTGTACCCAATGTCCCATGACTGGGTGGTAAGAATAGGCAATAATCCCAGCCCTTAGTGCCAGCCACTGTTCCCTCTATTCCTCTTGGATGAGTATTTTCTTATATTTATGTGCCAATCAGCTCCCTACTACATATGTGAGAGGTGTCCTCAAGATATCCGGAGATCCCTCTCTCTGTAACTCTCTCCTTTCCAGTATTTTGCCATGTAAACTATAACCACCATATTCTCCCAGGACTGTCAACTCATCAACTCAACAAGTCCACCATATTTCATTTTGGTCCTCCCTCCCTGAGCCATAGCCTGGAAATTCTATTAAGGCAACAAGCTGAGGTAATGACAGGACTCACTTTGTTTCTCATCTCTTAGGGATCACCATCATCTTTCATTAACTGATGCCCAGTGTCCTGAAAATCATTATTTCATATGTATTGTCTGTTTTCTTTAGTTATTTATTAAGAGAGGGTAAATTGCCTAAAAGCCCATTATCAGACAGGACTACTCTGAATAGTCATCTCAGCCTCAGAGTTTTCTCATAGAACTGACTGAGCCATTTACTAAAACTGTTTAACAGCTCAAATATTCACTCTGCCTAGGCCTATGTTCTTCACCCCTCTCAGGCTGTACCCAAAAGTACTCCCTTATAAACCATCTGCACACAAATCTCTGAGTCTTAGAGTTTGTTTCCCAGGAACCAAATCTGTGGCAATCAATCAGATGGTAAATAGTGGGACCAGGGTTTTCAAGCTCCAGACCTCTTATCAATTACACAACACTGTAGTCATAGTTTTTGAGCTGACAAGGAGTTCATCAATAACCTAATTCAACCTCCTGATTTTATGTTGAGTAATTTGAGAGCTTAGAGACTGAATGACTGTTCCAAGAGCAGGTAATTTTATTCTCTTGAGAAATTCACTTGTACTGATCTCATGAAATTTAATTCCATAAGCCAGTTTTTAGAAAGGGTTATGTACAAATGGTCCATATATTTGTACCAAACTTTCGTCATATATAGTCACACTTTCCAATCTGATGAAGCTAGTTTTAATGTAGTTTCAAGTCGGTCAAAATTTTATCTATCCACCTTCTTAGTTCTATTTCCTTTTTGATATGCTTTGGTTTTTCAGAGCTAAGACAAATGAAGTAAGAGGTCACAGGCCTTATTATCTTCCCCTTTCATGATCTTGGTGAGGCCTTTCGTGGAATAGTACATCCTGGGAACCAAAGAGTGCTTGAACATAGGCAGAATACTCTTCTCCCAACCTATAAAGAAATCTTACATTTTAGCATAGAGTTTAAAAATAAGAACTTTGGAACTCCCAGCTTCACCACTTAGAAGTGTGAAATTTGTGGGCAAGTTATTTAATCTCAGTGGGTGTCAATTTCCCTATCTGTAAAATAAGATTATTCTAGTACCCACCTTAAAGTTGTTGTAAATATTAAATAAATGAAATATATGCAAGTACACAAAACAGTGTCTGGCATAGAGTAAGTGTTTAATAAATGTTAGCTATGGTTACTGTTATTTTCTATTCTACTCTTACTATCGTTGTAATGTACTATCCTCTGTATATTAAGAAATGGCAAGACAATTCCTCTTGAGGATTCCCACTTACACTTTGAAAGCAGTCAGCAGAACTTACAGCCAAAAGCTATTGAGAGCACTGGCCAGCTTGTACTCCACTCTTCCTCAATGTGCCCGCATGCAATATCTACCTATGCTGATGAAACATGTAGTGTAAGAACAGTAGGCCAGAGTAATTCATTTTTGTTAAGAAAAATTTATTGAGCTTTTATGCTCAACTGGGTTTAGAATTCATGCAGCTGTGTTTTTATGCAGTCATAAAAGTATCCATATTAGAATGGAGTGAAAGTTATATACTTAAATAGTAGTAGTACATTTAAGCACTATTTAAATCCCTATCTCTACCTTTTCAGTAAAGAAAATTTGCAAGAAATCTGTTGTTCTACCTCTGAGTTCTTAAGTACCTTGATTACCCATCATTAGTCACCTTTCCTTCATTTCCTCAATTCTTATGATCTGGGCTCGGTTCTTTGCCATAATACATAATTCTAATGAGAGAAAATTTTATCCTGAACTTATTTTGATTTGGAACCCTGAAACTGCCCAAATTGGCTCTTTTTTTTTTAATTCACAAACTAGGGTTCTATTTCATCCTAGGTGGCCCTCCTCTGGAGCCTAGACATTGCCACCTCTCTGACTATCACTAGATATATCTTCTGCCATGCCTCCTCCATGAGTCAGAATTCCTGGTAATTGATGTTAATTCAGAAAAGAACATATTAATCCATTCCATTTTCTCTACAAGAAGGGGCATCTTTATCCATGATGTATTATACATCCTAAACTATCAAGCATAATACTTCAGTATGTCCCCACTAGAGACTGAGGCCTAAGTGAGAACTAAGGTAAGGAAGGGTCTGAGAACTAAGGTAAGGAAGCAGGAGTGGGGTCTGTTTATCACATTTTGTAACCCACATGAAGAATTTATACTTTCCCTCCGTACAGTTCTAATACCTGTGGTTTGAAAATCCTGAGTCATACAAAAAGAACAATTTCACCACAGGACATTTGCAAAAGTCCCATTTAAGCTCTAGATGCTGCTGGTCACATCTCTTCGTGCTAAGAGGACAGTTGGCAAATAACAGAGTCATCTTTTCTCAAGGAGATAATTGAACATGTTTATCAGGAGAAGGTAGGGCTTCTGAATCTAAGAAGGGAAAAATGCATTTGATATCTAGGTAATCCATTGGAATACCTCTTGATGTTTCTCTGCCCAATTGTGATAAGAAATGGACAGATATATCAGCCATGGTCTGAGAAGGGCATGGCGACCAGCTCATAACTCTCAGGAATGGGGATCTATTTCACTTAGTAAATTAGACACCTAGACCACCAGATGTGTTGACTAACAGTCAGGTGATCTAGAGTGGGTAGTTGAAAGTGAAATAATGAGTATTAGTGGTTTTCAGCATTACAATGAGCTGCAGTAGCAGGGGCTGTGGTTTGTCCTGCCATTTTTCAAAAGTATTCTAACTTGCTCTAGGAGGGAACTAGATTTCAAACATGAGAATATACTACAAGAGAAGTAGAGCTGAGAAAGAAGAGATCATTGTTATACTAAAACTGGGAAATACATTTCGATAAAACAGGAAAATGTGACTAGAGTATAATTTTTTTCCTGGAAAAGAGTCCAACCAGAATCCTGGAGAAGCTGCTTCTGGAACATAAACAGTGTTTATGTGGATGTAACAGTGCAAGTGTAGACTGTAATTGATTTTGTGGTCCTTTCCTTTCCCCAGGACTGAGGCACTCATTTCCTCATATGCCAGCAGCTGATGGCTTTCAGTGGGCTGAGTCCCTGTCCCCAAAATTGCCCTTAGCTGAAGAGAGCAACTTGCTGCAAGTTATGAAACAGCCCACATCTTAAAACTGGTCAGTGCAAGGGCATAAAGACATAAGCCTTTTCCCCGACACTGGATTCTTTCAGTCTTGTGATTACTTCTTTCTTATCTTCCCTTCCCCTGCCAGCTCAGTTTTAAAAAGCCAGAAATGTTTGGCTTAGTTGCTCAGTTTATGAATATATGTGCACACACACACACACACACACATTCACACAGCAGAGGGAGAATATGGAAATATTTTGGTGGACTCTAAATTCATCCTGAGATTGAAATTGGCCCCATTTTTCTCCAATTTAAAAATGCAAACTACCCCCAAATTACCCTTAAGTAAGTTGATGGTAGGGACTACATTATGAGACTTACCTATTAATTTCTTTTAGAGAAATGAACTAGGTGACCTGTTGGGGGTTTTTCCATCTCTCATTTCTCTGAATTCAGACAGTGAAGGCTAACCAACAAACAAGAAAGCCAGGAACATAAGTCATCTAGGGTTGTTAAAACATGAGGTTAAGCTTTGAAAAATACTGTTCAAGAAATGTGCTTTTTTTCAGTTAATACAGGAGATTTTTATGGTGCTTACCTAGAAACACTCTGACTCCTTTACTTTGGAGACAGTAATATACAAAATTTGTCTCTACCCATTTCATCTAAGGATAATGACTTCTTCTTTTGACCACAAACCTATAATAAAATAGAAAAATAATCTGCATACATTTAGATACAGTTTTTAAACATTCCGAGAGAGAATTTTCCTCCATACAAGGAGTCTTAGAAAAGATCCTAAAGAATAATGATTTTGTATTATAAAAGTATTCAAAGAAAATCATAAATGCTGTGACTTACTCCTAGGAGTGAATTAGACCTCAAACATGAGAGTGCACCAAAAAGTCATAGACCTGAGAAAGAGGAGATAAATATTTCAATAAACTGATAAATACATTTCTACATGCAGCCATGCTCTACAGGAAAAGATGGCTAGAACTACAAAATTTGGTAGAAGCACAAGGACAAATAGCACCCATCTCTTCGAAAACATAAAAGGAATTAAGAGAAGAAAAAAATGGAGCAAATTTACACCAGTGTTTCCCAAAAAAATATTCTAAGGAATGATGTTCAGTCATTGTCCTGCCAAAAGTTGTTTTACGCCCAAATAAGTTCTATTGTTTTTGTATATCTCCTCTTGGAAGCATATACTTATATAAAATTTGGTATATTAAAACCTCTGTATGGTCCATCAATAAAGGGATCTGTTTGAATCTATTTAACACAGGGGGTCACAATTTGACACTAGAATGTTCTTTACAAAGAGCATTGATCACCACCGTGCCCAAATTACAACTTACTTTAGAATTGTTGGTCAAGCCCAACCTCTCACTCTTTCCTTATATAGCATGCCTAGCATGTATTTAACATTTAAAAAGTATTTATCATATACCTGCTCTACACTACACCCTATGGCCATACTGTAGCAGATGATCAGTTTGCACTTAAATCTCTAGTGTTGTAAAGTTCTCTAGGTCACATGATGCTCTAGCTCATCTTTGGATAACTAATTGTTAGGATAGAAATTTTTCTTATATTGAATCCGTCTAAACATTTTAGCATTAACTCTTCTCTCTAGAATAAAACAGTGTGCATATATTCAACTGCCTTATATATCTTTTTTCTTTTCAAATTTCTATATTTGCTATGCTGCTCAGACATATTCATACTCCCATATATCTTTTCTTTTCTTTATTTTTATTTATTTATTTATTTATTTTTAGCAAACAGAAACACAAACTCCATTCATTTGTAAAATAAACTTATTCTCTTATCAGGAGCATGGCAACCTGGTATATCAGCCATGGTCTGAGAAATACATGGTGACCAGGACCTCACAACTCTCAGGAATGGGGGTCTATTTCATTTACTGATTGAAATATTCTTTCTATATTGATGCAAAAAATAGCCCAATGCTATATGTTCCACTTGCTATGATTCTAGTACAGAAAAGCTACACAATTTCTTTTTCATTATTTTATTTTATTATGGTAAGCACACTTAACCTAAGATCTACTGTCTTAATTTTTTTACATGTAGTTGTTGACTATAGATGCAATATTGTATAGCAGATCTCTAGAGCTTATTCATCTTGTTTAATTGAAACTTTATATTCCTGGATTTATAACTCCCCCACTAACCCTTGGCAATCACTATCCACTCTACAATTACATGAATTTGACCATTTTCACATATCTTACATAAGTGGAATAATGCAATATTTTCTTTCTGTGACTGACTTATTTCACTTAGCATAATGTAACAAGATTCATCCACATTGTTGCACACTGCAGAATTTCCTTCTTCTTGAAAATTGAATAGTATTCCATTGTATGTATATACCACATTTTCTTCATTCATCTGTCAATGAACATTTTACTTGTTTCTACATATTGATTATTGTGAATAACACTGTAATGAACATGGGAGTTCAATTACCTCTTCAACATTCTGATTCTTTTTTTTTGGGGGGGGGGGTATACCCAGAAGTAGAATTGCCAGACTATATGTTTTAATATGTTTTTATTCTAGTTTTAATTTTTTGAAGAACTGCCATATTATATTTCATAACAGTTCACCATTTTGCATTCACACCAATAGTGTGCAAGGATTTCAATTTCTCCACAACCTCACCAATAGTTATCTCTTTTTCTTTTCTCCAAAATTGCCATCCTGACAGTTGCAAGGTGATATTTCAGTGTGGTTTTGATTTCATTTCCCTGATGATTAGTGATAGTATCTTTTCACGTATCTGTTGGTCATCTGAATGTTTTCTTTGGAAAAATATCTATTTAAGTCCTTTTCCCATTTTTTTCATCAGGTTATTTTTTCATTTCATTTCATTTCATTTCATTTCATTTCATTTCATTTGCTCCTGAGGTGTAGGAGCTTCTTATATATTTTGGAGATTGACTTTTTTATGAGACATATGGTTTGCAAATATTTTCTCCCAACCTCTAGGTAGCCCTTTCACTCTGGTGATTCTTTTACTCTACAGAAGCTTTTTTTTTTTTTTAATTTTTTTTTTTTAACGTTTATTTATTTTTGAGACAGAGAGAGACAGAGCATGAACGGGGGAGGGTCAGAGAGAGGGAGACACAATCTGAAACAGGCTCCAGGCTCTGAGCTGTCAGCACAGAGCCCGACGCAGGGCTCGAACTCACGAACTGTGAGATCGTGACCTGAGCCGAAGTCGGCCGCTTAACCGACTGAGCCACCCAGGCGCCCCCTACAGAAGCTTTTTAGTTTGATGTAGTCCCAATTGTTTATTTTTGTTTTGAATACCTTTGCTTTCTGTGTCATATCTATGAATCATTGCTAAGACCAATGTCATGAAGATTTTCCCCTATGTTTTCTGCTAGCAGTTTTATAATTTTAAGTCTTAGGTTTAAGTCATTAACCCATTTTGAGTTGATTTTTGTGCATAGTGTAATGTAAGGGTCTCATTTTATTCTTTTGAATGTGGATAACTAGTTTCCCAAACACGATTTGTTGAAGAGACTATCCTTTCCCCATTGTGTATTCATGACACCCTTGTTGAAAATCAGTTGACTGTAAGGGTCAATACTACCCAAAGCTATCTACACATTCAATGCAATCCCAATCAAAATTGCACCAGCATTCTTCTCAAAACTAGAACAAGCAATCCTAAAATTCATATGGAACCACAAAAGGCCCTGAATGGCCAAAGTAATTTTGAAGAAGAAGACCAAAGCAGGAGGCATCACAATCCCAGACTTTAGCCTTTACTACAAAGCTGTCATCATCAAGACAGCATGGTATTGGCACAAAAACAGACACATAGACCAATGGAATAGAATAGAAACCCCAGAACTAGACCCACAAATGTATGGCCAACTCATCTTTGACAAAGCAGGAAAGAATATCCAATGGAAAAAAGACAGTCTCTTTAACAAATGGTACTGGGAGAACTGGACAGCAACATGCAGAAGGTTGAAACTAGACCACTTTCTGACACCATTCACAAAAATAAACTCAAAATGGATAAAGGACCTGAATGTGAGACAGGAAACCATCAAAACCTTAGAGGAGAAAGCAGGAAAAGACCTCTCTGACCTCAGCTGTAGCAATCTCTTACTCGACACATCCCCAAAGGCAAGGGAATTAAAAGCAAAAGTGAATTACTGGGACCTTATGAAGATAAAAAGCTTCTGCACAGCAAAGGAAACAACCAACAAAACTAAAAGGCAACCAACAGAATGGGAAAAGATATTTGCAAATGACATATCGGACAAAGGGCTAGTATCCAAAATCTATAAAGAGCTCACCAAACTCCACACCCAAAAAACAAATAACCCAGTGAAGAAATGGGAAGAAAACATGAATAGACACTTCTCTAAAGAAGACATCCAGATGGCCAACAGGCACATGAAAAGATGTTCAGCGTCGCTCCTTATCAGGGAAATACAAATCAAAACCACACTCAGGTATCACCTCACGCCAGTCAGAGTGGCCAAAATGAACAAATCAGGAGACTATAGATGCTGGAGAGGATGTGGAGAAACGGGAACCCTCTTGCACTGTTGGTGGGAATGCAAATTGGTGCAGCCGCTCTGGAAAGCAGTGTGGAGGTTCCTCAAAAAATTAAAAATAGACCTACCCTATGACCCAGCAGTAGCACTGCTAGGAATTTATCCAAGGGATACAGGAGTACTGATGCATAGGGGCACTTGTACCCCAATGTTCATAGCAGCACTCTCAACAATAGCCAAAATATGGAAAGAGCCTAAATGTCCATCAACTGATGAATGGATAAAGAAATTGTGGTTTATATACACAATGGAGTACTACGTGGCAATGAGAAAAAATGAAATATGGCCTTTTGTAGCAACGTGGATGGAACTGGAGAGTGTGATGCTAAGTGAAATAAGCCACACAGAGAAAGACAGATACCATATGGTTTCACTCTTATGTGGATCCTGAGAAACTGAACAGGAACCCATGGGGGAAGGGAAGGAAAAAAAAAAAAAAGAGGTTAGAATGGGAGAGAGCCAAAGCATAAGAGACTGTTAAAAACTGAGAACAAACTGAGGGTTGATGGGGGGTGGGAGGGAGGAGAGGGTGGGTGATGGGTATTGAGGAGGGCACCTTTTGGGATGAGCACTGGGTGTTGTATGGAAACCAATTTGACAATAAATTTCATATATAAAAAAAAAAAAGAAAATCAGTTGACTGTATATTCATTTATTTATTTCAGAGCTCTCTATTCTGTTCTCTTGGTCTATATATCTGTCTTTATGCCAGTACTATGCTATTTGGGTTACTGTAACTTTGTAATATATTTTGATCAGGAACTTTGATGTTTCCAGCTTTGCCTTCTTTCTCAGGGTTTTTGCAGTCATTTGTGGTTCCGTATGAATTTTAGAACTGTTTTCTTCTTATTTCTATCCAAAATACCATTGGGATTTTTATAAAGACAGCATTGAATCTATAGATTCCTTTGGGTAGTATGGGCATTTTAGCAAGTCTCCCAATCATTGAACATGGGATGTCTTTCCATTTATGTCTTCTTTAATTTATGTTATCAATATTTTATAGTTTTCAATATACAAGTCTTTCAACCTCAATAAGTTTACTCCTAAGTATATTATACTTTCTGGTGCTATTATAAATGGAATTATTTTCCTTTTCAAATAGTTCATTGTTAGTGTATAGAAATTCAACAAATTTTTATGTTGATTGGTATCCTACAACTTTACTCAAATTGTTTATTAGATCTAATAGGCCTTTTTAAATAGAGTTTTTAAGGATTCTTATATATGAAATCTTGTTGTCTGCAAACTACGACAATTTCACTTCTTCCACTTTCACTCAATGTAATACAGGAAGTCCTAACCAAAGCAATTAGGCTAGACAAAGAAATACAAGGCATACAAACCAGAGAAGAAGTAAATTAAATTTGTTAAGACTTGTTTTATGACCTAATATGTTATCTATCTTGAGGAAAGATCCATGTATGCTTGAGAAGACTGTGTATTCTGCCACTATGGGGTGGAATGTCCTGTATATGTATATTAGGTCCAATTGGTCTAAAGTGTTATTCAAGTCCTCTGTTTTGTTTTGTTTTGTTTTGTTTTTGTTTTTGTTTTGTTTTTTTATGAATCTTCTGTCTGGGTGTTGTATCCATTATTGGAGTATTCAAGTCTCCTACTATGATTGTATTGCTGTCTATTTCTTCTTTTGGTTCTGTCAATGCTTTATAAATTTAGGTGCTCTGATGTTGGGTGCATATATATTTATAATTGCATATATATTTATATCTTCCCTGTTGAATTGGCCCTTTTGTCATTATTTAATGACTTCCATTACATCTTTTGATGGTTTTTGACCTAAAGTCCACTTTGTCTGTTATAAATATAAACACACCTCCTCTCTTTTGGCTACTATTTGCATGATTATCATTTTCTATCCCTTCACTATCAGCCTATGTATGTCTTTAAACCTAAAGTGAGTTTCTTACAGACAGGATATAGTTGGGATTTTTTAATCCATTCGGTCACTCCATATCTTTTGCTTTGGGAGTATTATCATCTGAATGTATCCTCTCACCCAGATTCATATGTTAAAATCCTAATTCCTGAAGGTGATGGTATTAGTAGGTAGACTTTAAGAAATGCATAAATCACAAGTGTGGAGCCTTCATGAGTGGGATTAGTGCCTTATAAAAGAGGTGTCAAGAGCTCTTTAGCCCCTTGCTGTGTGAGGACATGTGTGAGAAAATGTTGGCTATGACTCAGAAAGAAGAACTTCACAAGAATGTGACCATGCTGGCACTTTGATCTCAGACTTCCCAGCCTCCAGAACTGTGAAAAAAAAAAATGTCTGTTGTTTATAAGATATCTGTTCTGAGGTATTTTTTTTACAGCAGCCCAGACAGACTAAGGCGATGTGTTTAATGATGTTCGGGTTATGTGTATTAAATGCATTTTCAACTTAAGATATTTTCAGCTTATGATGGGTTATTAAGGAATAACTCCATCAAGTTGAGGAAGATCTGTACATTTTGGGAGGTTCATCTTATTTAGGCTTTTGTTGGGCTTCTTAAATCTGAATTTACATATCCTTCCCCAGATTTGGAAAGTTTCCAGCCATTATTTCCTTGAATAAACTTTCTGGTCCTTTCTTTTTCTCTTTTTTCGGATTCCAATAATGTGTACATTGGTTCTCTTGATGATGTTCAATTAGTTCCCTAAAGCTTTATTTTCTTTTTTTTTTTTTTCAGTCTTTTTTGCTCCTCTGGCTGAATTATTTCCAATGCCCTGTATTCAGCTTTGCTGATCCTTTTTTCTGCTTCATGTAGTCTATTACTGAACCCCTCTAGTGAATTTTTCAGTTCAGTTGTGTTCTTCAGCTTCATGATTTATGTTTGGGACTTTCTTATACTTTCTTTCTCTTTGTTGAAATTCTCACTTTGCTCATATATTGTTCTTTTGACCTCAATGAGCATCTTTATGACAGTTATTCTGAATTTTCTCTCAGGTAAGCCATATAACTCCATTTCATTAATTTTGGTTTCTGGAGATTTATCGTATTTATTTGTTTAGAAGATCTTTGCCTGATTCTTCATTTTTCTTGACTCTCTATTGGGGTCTGCACCTTTGACAAAGCAAGCACCTATCCCAGTCTTCATGGACTGGCCTCACACAGAACAGCTTCACCTATCAGACAACCAGAGATTCTAGGGGCCTCTATTAACTCTTTTTCCTCTCAAAGAGAAGCAGAAAGCTGTGGTTTTTGTCCTCTTGCTCTGTGCTGAGCTGGGGAAGCAAGAGGAGGTGTAACTATGGTGATTACCAGTCCAAACCATTATTTCTATTCCTCCTTATTGTCAAGACTGTGCTGGAAAAACCAAAGCCCCAAAACTGGCAAAATACATACCAGTTCTTGGGGATACTCCCAGAGAGGCTGGGGTGCTAGACGCATGGATCAATCATTTTCTCCTCTGAGGGAAGCAGAGAGCTGGAGGCAGGGAGAGGTTCATTTGCTTATCCTGTGCTAAGCTGGGGAGAGGATCTATGGCATCTACACATTTGGCCCATTCTCTCCCAGCAGCTAGACTGTACCAGACCCATCAGACACCCAAGACTGTCAAAACTGACAAATGTTAATTCTTTGGTCAGCCCTAGAAAAGTTGGGGCTCTAGACACATGAATCAACTTTTTCATCTCCCAAGGTATAGCTGAGAGATGACACTCTTCATCCTAATAACTCTGCGCTGAGCAGAGAGAAGGATCTATTGCATCTACCAACCCAAGATGCCATCTTCATTTTCCCCCGGGTGGCTAGGTTGTGCCAAACCTGTCAGAGTTGCAAAACTAGTGAGACAGAAGCCAGTCTTCTGGGTAGCCCCCTGAGAAAAGTTAGGATGCTGGGTGTACAAACCAACAGCTTCCTTCCCCTTGAAGAAGCTGGGAGCTAAAGGGTTTCTTCCAGATCATATGGTTGTGCTAGGGACAGGGACTCCAGTGTGAGGGGGTCCCAAGTTTCTCTACCAGCTTCAGTGAGTCTGGATTTGTGTTTGCTCTAGGCACAGGAGCCTTTCAATTAGTTTCTGGATTACTCACAAAGAGAATTTGTAAATTGTTGCTGAATTGATGTTTATAGGGAAAAGGCAAGTTCAAGCCTTCCCACTTCACCATCTTGCTTATGTCACACTCCCTCAATGCATCCTTTTCTGAATATATTCTAGTTTATCAGTATCTGTCCCATAGGACCCGAAGTACAAAATATTGTCTGATGGTTTCAGAGTTCAACTAACTGTGACCTGTCATGACCCAAACCTGTTTCATCTATGAGGAGTCCAAGCCTACATTTATTTCTTTCATGGTTGCTTCTCATGGGCTGTTAAATCCTTCAGGTGTTTTGACATAAGCTGCTAGCAAATCATATCTTCCCCCATCCTCTCCTTCTGAGTACATTTTATAATCTAAATGCAAAGTATATTTTATTGCTTTTTAAATGTCATCTTGCTGAATTCGATAGTTGAAATAATTTTGTCATTTATTTTATTAGCTCTTTTTGGAGATATGACTCATCTGAAAATTTGATGAGAAAGTCTTTTATGCCTTTGAATAAAATATCTTTACCAATGAAGATTAGCAACAGATTCATCAGGGGGAAAGAGCCAAAAAGAGTGAGGGAAGGCAGCACTAGGAAGGAAAGGTTGGCATCAAAATTCACTTCAAAGCTAATTGTAACACCTTGCCACTGCATCCTCGTTAATGTAGCTTGCTATATTGGAGGTCCCAGTGCAGATTTAGGGAGCCAATAAGTTCATTACATATGCTGTCTTAGGTCAGTCACTTGACCCCGTTTACTTTATCCCCTTATCATTCAAAATGCCTAACAGAGTTATCAGGTGCTACATAATGATTTGCTAACATATAATCCAATATAAACCCAGCTAACTGGGCCAAGAGGGCAAAAGACAAAGGAAGTTCATTAAAAGTTTGCAATGAGTCAGATAAAGTCTCCCAAATGAAGTGCTATTTAGAGGATTTCCCAGGCCAGGCCTTCCTCACTCCTCCCTACCCCAGAGGTTTAAGTCCATGTTAGGTACTAACATGTGCTTTGGCATAGAAAGACATGAGACCAGGTCATCTGAGCTAGAACTATGACAAAGAAGGAAAATATTGTCTTAAGGATCCACACTTTTCCTTTCCAGTGTCTCTTTTTCTCCTCTCCACTACTGACTCAAACAAGTTTGCCTTTGTTTTTCTAAGGAGATGTCTGCATTTTAAAAATAGAATTTGGAGAGGACTATGTTCACACACACACACACACACACACACACACACACACACAAAACTAGTCTCAAAGAGTGACCTTAAAGGCATCAAGACAAGCTCCTGAACAAGATGTTTTGTCACAGGGTACATCTCAAATCATATTATAAAGTAGCAATCTAGTCTACTGACAAGTAAAGAGGCTCTTCTTTGCCATCTGAACAGCAGGTTTCTCTGGTTGTGAACCAAAAGTAAAGAAAAAAGAGACCCAGACAATTCCTAGAGGAATTCTCTAGATGAGGGGGAACCTGAAGCTCACCTTGGGAATTATTCATTTCTAGAGCCCCTGCATTTTCCCAGCATATATAAGAAGTCAGGATTGGTTTGAAAGAGAAACATTCTAGGCCTAATATCTAGAATGGCAGCCATGGATGCAAACCCAACTAGAAATGGTATTTGTGTGTGCGTGCATATGCGTGTATGTATGTGATGAGAAAAAGAAGAGAAGCAATCTCACTGCAGATAACCCTCCTCTCTCCCAGCTCACTGCAAATGCAGTTCAAGATCTTCTCCGTACAAGGTCTGTCTTTACTTCTGCCCATGGCGCCTTGGATGTATGGTATTAATTTTTCATTTTTATAAATGAATTTATTTTAAATTTTTTTTTTCAACGTTTTTTATTTTTGGGACAGAGAGAGACAGAGCATGAACAGGGGAGGGGCAGAGAGAGAGGGAGACACAGAATCAGAAACAGGCTCCAGGCTCTGAGCCATCAGCCCAGAGCCCGACGCGGGGCTCGAACTCACGGACTGTGAGATCATGACCTGGCTGAAGTCGGACGCTTAACCGACTGCGCCACCCAGGCGCCCCTAAATGAATTTATTTTAAATGATTTCACATATATACATATTTTCCACTGGTACTAACAATATCTATGGGTTTTAGGCAAAGCAGGTATCATTATCCATAATCAAGAGATGTGAAAACTAAAACAGTACTAAATTAAAGTCATAAGTAAGCTAAAAGCAAAACAAGGCTGAAACTCAATTTTTGACATCTGAATGGCCCCTTATTCACCACAGGTGAGAAGCTTTGGGAGTCTTTTTGCAAAAGCAAAAAAAAAAATAAAATAGGGATGGACAATGTTTGCAAACCGACCATACTTTCAACAGCAGAGAAAAAAAAAGAAGACCAAACCCTAATGCTGAAGAAATGTTGAGAATGAAAAACTCCTGTGCAATCATCTTTCAGTTTCTGATAAGACTTCTTTGGGAATCACAAAGTTATATGTTTGAAATCAGTCTAAAAAGCACTTTTCAGTTGTAAAGATTCATCTCCTGTCTTGGAACAAACTAGATCCCTTGGACAAAATCAAATAATTCAATTTTAGTTTTGCAAGAAGGGAAAATAAACCTGTACTTCAAAAATATTTACAGTTCAGGGTTTTTTTTCCCCCCCTTTGCACTCAGTGACCTGAAAGATGAAAAGAGGGCGCTGAGCCAAACCAAAATATGGGTTTCTAAATGTTGCAGTTAAAAACCTTCAAAGTCATAATTCAGCTCTGTGCCTGCCTGGTGTACACATACCTACAATTTTAAACAATGACACGATTTATTATCTTCACATTGAAAACAAAGAGATATTACTTCCAGAGGCTAAAGAAGATCTTGACAGGATCAACTAGGAATTCAGATATTCTGTAGAATTAGCCCTATGTATACTTCAAAAAGTTTTTTCAGTATCCGTATTTTTAAGCCTCCATATTTCCAAGATCTTTCATCAGAGACCACCCCATAGGATATTTAGTTTATCTAATAGATAACTATGCTAATCCTGGTACACATAAATCTGGGCTTTCAAAGAGAATCAAGGAAATGCCTTCTTTCTGTCTTCAGCTACCAAAAGAAATCCAGAATAATTCACTTTGGATGCACCAAAATGAAGCCTGTGTCTATTCCCCTTTTGGTGGTGGCACTCTGCTTCCACAATTCATCATTGGCTGATGTTTTGCTGGGCATGTGAGGTTTTGGGAAAGGTGGATTGGAAAGCTTATTCCTTCATGTGAGGACATGTATTTCTCTAAACTTAATTGGAATTTACTTTCAGTATCTCTCTCCGTGTTTTCTTGCACTCCAGTCACTAGAACCAAAGAGGGTCAAAACTAGACGGGAAGATTCCTGCCTCTGTTTGACCTCTCGTCATGTCATAATCTCAGTAACCCAAATCTCCTCCTTAGAAAGTTCAGATGTATGTGTCCGTTAAATCAGAATGACTGTCTCTATCGTGACTCATCTTATGGCTCTATTTTACAGCAGAGAAATGGGCTCTGGATATCAGGCCATTATGTCTAGAGGAGAATAAATATGAAAAGGAAAGGGATTTAAAACTAAGCTATATGGCCAGTGGTTAACATCATGAGTGCTGTTTGGTTTGAAGCAGAAAAGGTGTATATGACATCCAAGTACAAACATGCAAAGGTTTAACATGTGAGAAAAGAAAAAGATTTACATGTTGTCATCTTAAGGGTTGGATTATGAACAAAGGGTAAAAAAGACAGGGAGAAAAAATGTTTCAATGAATGCAAAATTTAAGAGACAAATCCAAATTTGAAAAAGGTCGTTTCAGTAAGCTTCTCACCACGGACTACGTTTAAACATGGGGATAACACCACTCGACAGGAACAACGAAAAGGGGATTCTTGGAGTGGATTGTCAGTTAGACCAAATGAACCTTCTAACCTTAATACTCTGTGATTTTTATCCATGCTCAAAAAGGAAAGATATATGAATCCAATATTTATATCCATAAAACCAGCTGTTAGCCCCCACTCTGTTCAGAATAGGGAGAGGATTATATAGTATACAATGCAAGAAGCGGGCTGAAGAAAGTGAGGTACTCCAGGACAGGTACCTCATATGAACATATGAGGATGGGCAAAAAAGGAGATGATCATAATTGAGCTGTTAGTTCAATGAATGGTTACAGAATAAAATAAAATAACCATTTGGCATTTAGGCTCACAACTTGACTCTTCATTAATATGCACAGATAATATATATTTGAGGTGAGCATATTTGGGGCTTTGGACTTTATTTTTTGGATAGCTTATTTCATTCTTTAGATCTTATTGTAAACATAGCTCTGGGTTATGAAACAAATGTGGTCAAACGTAGGTAACATTTAAGAGTTCGACAAGGAAGGAAAGAATTTCTATTACTCTCTAAGCATCTTGTGTCTCATAGTCTTAAATGTAATTAAACTAATATAAGCAAGGTAATACACATTTTATTTTGCTATTGTCCACGGGATATAGTAAAAATGAATCTGGGCTTAAGAACAGTAGATAATAGATGGGGGTCTTATGCCTAATCCTAACACTTGCTGGTTACATAGTACTTACCAGAAGCATTTGGCCTATTTGACCCACAGTTTCTTCATTGTGAAAAATAAAGCTAATAATGTCTGTTCTACCTACTTTATCACTTATTACAATTAAGTTGGATAATGAGAATTTTCAAACTGCTAAGTGTATATTTGGTATGCGGCAGGGGACATGCATTAAAAACAATTCTCTACCCAGGTTAGATATTTTTATCTACATTAGTACATCCTTCTAGATATAGAGCTGGTAAAAACACACACTACTCAACCACTTTTTAGCAGATCATGAATCACTTTCTTTTTTAAAAAATTTCTAACACCCATCTTTAAAATAAAAGTTTCCTATGTGCTACAAACAGTTAAATGTGAAAATATACTAACTTATGTATCTCTGTGTTTTCTGATAATTCAATACTTCTAACCGAAATCTGATAATGGAAGACTTCATCACACAAAGGACTATCTCAAGGTAAAATCCTTAAAATAGATTTGTTTTACTTCACTGTCTCTCATCCCTTTGGCTTGCCCCTCCTTCCATTACCACCTCTTACTGCTAGGTAAGGGGTAGCCCTGTGCCAGCCCCATTAACCCATACTCCAATCCAAAATCTCCCCCTTGGGAAATAATCTGCAGTCAGTCATGAAAACCAATGTGTCATTCTTGATACATGAAAATCAATGTGCCATTCTTGTTGTAGATAATCACCTTTTTAGATTTATCCCTAGTTGTTGCCTGCAAGCCTAGTCCTCTTTAATGTGAGGAAGATCAGGCACAAGTGAGCCTGTAGAGTTCATGTGCTTAGTTTCCTATCCTTCCTGCCCCAGCTGGCTCTAAAAACTCACAATTTCAAATCATTGAGAGAATTATAGTAAGCTGTTCTTCTGGGCCAATAAGTGAACAACACTAATCCTGAACCTTTGGTGTGAGCAGCTGTTTTCCTGGTTATTAGTCATAAAATGTCAATGTTTATGCACCTACAGTCAAAATCCAGAGGCACCAGCTTGACCAAAACTTTCCTTCTCAATATTACAGAACGGCTCTGCATCTGTACACAACTTACATGAATGTAGAACTGTGTGGTTATATTAAGTTGGCCGGAAAATTATGTTTTCCTTGACAGCAATTAGGGTTTTACCCAAAGGTCTTCCAGCCTGAAACAACAGTTAAAAGCATATTTTTAAAATGAAGCGGAAAAAATAATACTAGTAATTAAGCGATGAAACTGGACGTCAGGCCCAGAAAACCTACATTATATCTCAGTTAAAATATTCTTACTTACTCTATAAATTTGAACAAGAACATGATGGCTACCAATTAACATTTTTATGATTAAATATACATTGAAATGACAAAGCATCTATTTGTGAAATGTACATATGTTTTCTTCTATAAGAAAAAAATAATAATCTTTATAGCATTCATAAATGCTTTAAAAAAGTAAGTAAGAGGGGCACCTGGCTGGGGTGCTCTACTCAGTCAGTAGAGCATGTGACTCTTGACCTTAGGGTCATGAGTTCAAGCACCAAGTTGAGCCTACTTCAAAAAAAAAAAAAAAGAAAGAAAGAGAAAAGAAAGGATAAGAATAAACATAATAAAATGTTGAACAGTTGCAACTTAAGGGAAGTGTATAATTTAAAATTAAAAAGAACCATAAAGGTCCCTCGTCTGATACTTAAATCCCTCTTCCCTCCACCCCTTTCCCAAAGGTCTTTGCTAAGCAAAGATATAAATAATATAAATATAAATTATTTAAATATACAGGAAAAGTTCGAGGTTCGTTTGTCAGGAAACTATTGTGCAGATAAATTATTTTGATTGGTTTGTTCTGATGATTAACATATACTATTAAGAATAATAAAAATACCAATTTGAGTCTAGCCAAACTCCTTCTAAATAATAATAATTATAGTAATCAAAACTATAGTAGTAATTGCCATTACTTGAGCACTGCCTATATAATACTGTCTTAAACACTTCATAAACTTTGTTCGTTCAGTCCTAATAATGACCATATGAGTTGGATTATCTCCATTTGCCAGAGAGGGTAAGTAATTTGCTCAGTGTCATCACACTAGAAAAAACAGAATCTGGAGTGAAACTCACATCTGCCTATATCTTAAGCACTGTGTCCTTTGATCCTGCAGGGACTTGAAAGATAAGTCCAGTGAGAACTCAGACATCAAGACTCTAAGTCTGGCCAAGAAGTATTAAAACTGTCTATAATTCAAGACAAGATTAGAGAATCACAAACCATGTGCATCAGGGTTTGTGAACTGGACAAACTCTGTCAAGTTCAGAGAAGTAAGCTGAGTCAGAAAGGAGACATAAATACTATAGTTTCATAAGGAAAAGAATTGAACATAGGAAAAACAGACATGGGGCGCCTAGGTGGCTCAGTTGGTTAAGCTCCGGACTCTTGGTTTTGGCTCAGGTCATGATCTCATGGTTTGTGAATTCAGGCCCCAAATAGGGCTCCAGGCTGAAAAGGCAGAGTTTGCTTGGTATTCTCTCTCTCCCTCTCTCTCTCTCTCTCTTAATTTGCCCCTACCCAACATGTGCTCCTGAAAGAAAGAAAGAAAGAAAGAAAAAGAAAGAAAGAAAGAAAGAAAGAAAGAAAGAAAGAAAGAAAGAAAGAAAGAGACAGGCTTGTACCACCACTCCAGGAAAGCAAGATTCAGAGTACAAGCGGTCAACAACAAAGTGAGAAGAGTGAAGACAAAAGAACTAAACACCTCCCCACTCCCCTGACCCCAACAACGGATCTAAGGAAGAAGAGGTAACAGAAACTAGGAAAGAAGGCTAAACTTTATTTACCTTAAACCTCAATTAGTAAACTTGAAGTAATGATAATAGTATTACCAAAAAATGACATTTAGTTAAGTGAGATTAAACATATCTGGAAATATAGAAAAGATTCAATAAATGGTGGTGGTGTTCTTATTGTTTTAAAGGGTTACCTTCAGCTTTCTAATATAGTACAGTTTAGAGCAAACACTCATTGACTAAGGTCAGGAGATCTGGTTTAAATCTTTTGTTTGCTTTGTACTAAGTGAGCAAAGTTAGGCAAGGCACATTGCCTGACTCTCAATATAATCACCTGTAAAAAAGGGACTATAATACCTCCTCACAACATTGTTGACATAATTAAGAATATATTAGAAAATTCTTAGCATAGTATTTGGCAAGCACAGATTCATTCACACATACCCCCCAGCCCCCACCAAAAAAAAGAAATGTATTCAACCAAAATTTACTGAAGGCCTATCCAGGTGACAGGCACTATTATAAGCATAGGTGATAGAATAGTGAACAAAAGATTTGATTTCAAATCCTACTTAAGTGTTTGTCTGATCTGAACTGCATATTGAATCAAGTTGATAATATGACTGCCTAAGAACAACAGCCCCACAAGCCCTGATTTATTAGAAACCAGTGGTAGACCATACTAAAAATGGAAGAGGATAAAGAAACAAGATTATTCATCACTGCTCCAGATAGAGAAGAGTTAGCATAGTCATTCTGGCCATTAGACACACAAAGTACACAACTTAATCACCAATCCACAGTTAATAGGTGGTGGACCAGCAGAATCATATTTGTAAATGAAAAAAAAAAAAGCCTTTAAGAATAACAATAACTACATATTGAATAGAAATCTACTGAGAAGACAAAGACAGTAAACTCCTTTTTGTTTATTTATTTTTTGAGAGAGAGACAGACACAGAGTGCCAGTGGGGAAGGGGCAGAGAGAGATGAAGAATCTGAAGCAGGTTTCAGGCTCTAAGCTGTCAACACAGAGCCCAATGCAGGGCTTGAACTCACAGACAGCGAGACAATGACCTAAGCCAAAGTCAGACACTTAAACGACTGAGCCACCCAGCTGCCCCAAAGACAGTACACTCTTAAAACACTACCCACTTCCTTCAGAATATATAAATTTAATTTAAAATATAGTTATCTCAGGGCGCCTGGGTGGCGCAGTCGGTTAAGCGTCCGACTTCAGCCAGGTCACGATCTCGCAGTCCGTGAGTTTGAGCCCCGCGTCAGGCTCTGGGCTGATGGCTCAGAGCCTGGAGCCTGTTTCCGATTCTGTGTCTCCCTCTCTCTCTGCCCCTCCCCCGTTCATGCTCTGTCTCTCTCTGTCCCAAAAATAAATAAACGTTGAAAAAAAAATTAAAAAAAAAAAATAAAATATAGTTATCTCCTAACACAAATAGCTGTTAAATATATTGGAGAACTTAGAGATCGCTTGGACTTGTTTGGGAAGTTCAAAAAGCTTACCTAAAACAAGTTCCTCTCTCTTCTCAACATCATGGGCCCTAAATTTTAGCAATAAAATGATGTCAAATTCTAGAACAATTTAAGTATTCAAAATGATAGAACTATCATTGTTATGTTGATGTGACCCATAGTGATAGCTCCAAAATGCATACACAAATTAATAGCAACCAGAGGGTAAACATAGCAAAGACTAAGAGCTTAGAAAAGCTTCAAGAAGACCTGAGTGTAGATTAAGCAAATATGTGGCATAGGAAGCCAAAGAACATGGAAACCATGAGATCCCTAACATGTCAAAGTCATTTGGAAGGCACAGAGAAGAAAAGACAGAAGAGGTGATAATCTAATCAAAACAACACATTTTTTTTTTGAAGATAGGTATAGAATATTTGAGGAGCACCTATACCAAATGCTGAGGAAAATTAGAAAATTAAGTGAAACAAACAAGATGATTAGCATGAAGAAATTTAAACTAATAAACAGGATAGACCAGGTTCTTATGAAATAGGTTTCCAGAAGTTCAAAGAGAGAACAAACACAACTGAAGGCAGAAGATCTTAAAATGACAGCTGAGTTAAGAAGGTTGGAAGAGGTAGGGATGCCTAGGTGGCTCAGTCTGCGGCAAACTTCAGCTCAGGTCATGATCTCACAGTTGGTAAGTTTGAGTCCCACATCAGGCCCTCTGCTGAGAGCTCAGAGCCTGGAGCCTACTTTGGATTCTGTGTCTCCCTCTCTGTCTGCCCCTCCCCTGCTCATGCTCTGTCTCTGTCTCTCTCTCAAAAATAAATAAACATTAAAAATTTTTAAAAATAGGGTTGGAACATGTTATATCTAGATTTTAGGAAAGCATTTGACCAACTTTCATTATGTTTCTAACCTGTTGATCATAGTTAAAATCCCTATCTAATAGCTCTAACATCTGGATCCCAGACCATCTGTATGTTTGGCGCTACAGATTGATCTTTGGACATTGTTTTTCTTGGTTTTGCATGCGTGTCATAATTTGTGGTTGAAGGCTTGATGCTGTGTGTAGAAAACAATAAAGTCAAGGTCAGTGGTATTTGGCCCTGAAGAGACACTCCTCTTATCAGGCTATTAGTGTTGGGAACTAAGTCAACCTAGTCAGAAGTTGAACTGTGTTGGATTTTGTTTTGCTCTAGCTGCCTTCAGTGCACCACAGACTTCAAACTCCCCCAGTGGTGGACTGCTGTTAACTTGTGCCTGGTGTGGAGTCTGAGGTGCCTAATGGATTTTCTCCATGTTTCTGTTCTACTCAGTTTTCAGCAGGTCCTGTGCACTTGCACTACCAGGGGTAGGAGATCATCTCTCTGTGTGATCTTGCTCCTCGCCCTGCAGTAGTTGGCTGTTTCTTACTGCTTGCTGTCAGACTCCTTGTGGAGCAGGGAAAGGGGTTCTCTGTCCTCCTTCTATAGCCTCAACCTTAAGAAGGACTCTTGGCCTGGCCTCTGGGATTGAACTATCTCAGCACTCCCTTTATCTACCCTAATTTCCCCCTCTACCCCTTATCATGACAGCCAAACTCTGCCTTGTATCCATGAGGGATCTTGCAAGGACAGTTTCCCGCCCCTTCCCAATGGAAGTAGACCTTTGCTTTCTATCACGTCAGGCTCCTGAGCCAGATGGGTTTCCCTGCCTCTCCCTCAAAGGCAAATGGCCTTTGCTTTAAATGAGAGAAGTTGTGAACCTGTTTTCATCACCAAGGAGGAATCTCTGATCTTGAGAATTAGTGTCTATTCTCTTTCAGTCTGGAGCTTCAGAAGATTCTAAATTGTTTTGCTAGCCCACACCTGACCTTTAAGAATGTGTTAAAATTTTGGCTGCTTACTTTTTCCCTACTTTTATGGCAGTTGAATCTTTCTCTTCTATTTCAACAAAGATGAAGCGACTTACGTGTCCCATATCTCCTCAGGGGGTCTGTTACCCTTTGAAATTCAGTTGACCTGTTTGTCATGTGACCTTGGTTCTTTCATGGATTCCAGGAAATTTATGATTTTGTAGATTATCTGGCTTTTTTCCTCATTTTCAGAGTAAGAGTGATAGTCTATTAAGGTTTCTACATCCTAAGTGGAATGACTCAGATAAGGTTGGCACATTCAAATGTCTAAAGAGTCCAGGTGGGTAGGTAGCATATGCTATTAAACTGGTCTAAGAGTAAAAGGTGTGAATTATGGCTAAATGGAGAGTACAAACCCACCTAACAGCATTTTTTGTAATATAATTTATTGTCAAGTTAGCTAGCATACAGACTATGCACTGTGCTCTTGGCTTCAGGAGTAGATCCCCATGATTCATCACTTACATACAACACCCAGTGCTCATCCCCACAAGTGCCCTCCTCAATGCCCATCACCCATTTTGCCTGCCCCCTTAACCCCCCACCTCCATCAACTCTCAGTTTGTTCTCTGTATTTAAGAGTCTCTTATGGTTTGACTCCCTCTCAGTTTGTAACTATTTTTTTCCTTCCCTTCCCACATGGTCTTCTGTTAAGTTTCTCAAATTCCACATATTAGTGAGAACAGATTATATCTGTCTTTCTCTGACTGACTTATTTCACTTAGCATAATACCCTCCAGTTCCATCCACATTGATGAAAATGGCAAGATTTCATTCTTTTTCATTGCCAAGTAGTATTCCATATTCTCTCTCTCTCTCTCTCTCTCTCTCTCTCTCTCTCTGTGTGTGTGTGTGTGTGTGTGTGTGTGTGTGTGTACCACATCTTTTTTATCCACTCATCAGTTGATGGACACTTGGGCTGTTTCCATAATTTGGCTATTGTTGAAACTGCTGCTATAAACATTGGGGTACATGTACCCCTATGAATCAGCACTCCTTTATCCTTCGGATAAATTTCTAGTAGTGCTATTTCTGGGTCATAGGTTAATTCTATTTTTAATTTTTTGAGGAACCTCCACACTGTTTTCCAGAGTGGCAGCACCAGTTTGCATTCCCACCAACAGTGCAAGAGGGTTCCCCTTTCTTCACATCCTCACCAACATCTGTTGTTTCCTGAGTTGTTAATTTTAGCCACTCTGACTGGTGTGAGGTGTTATCTCTATGTGGTTTTGATTTGTATTTCCCTGATGATGAGCGATGTTGAGCATCTTTTCATGTGTCTAACAGCATTTTTAGAAAAGTTTTTAAACATTTTGCGTGTTAAACTATCTTTTGATTTCACCTGATAAATTGTGAACCTGGTTAAGATGTTAGCAGAATTAGATGTGTTCAAACCTAGTTGAGCTGACTAACTGATTGATGTATAACTAAAGAGAACTTTAAAATGCTTGATTTCTAATTAATTAATTAATTAATTAATTAAATGCATAATTTCAACCTAAAAGAAACACCTATTATCATACCCAGGAATCTCTACTTAGTCTTGTGCTGTTTTTAATATTTTAACTAATGTTTTGATGAAGATATAAAAAAAGAATAGTATTCTGATTTTTGCATGAAATTAAACAATGAGTTATTGCTGTAACACTACATATCAGAATCAGTATTCATGAAGTCATTGACGGGTTAAAATAAAGAGGTTAAGTATGCATAAATGTCAGGTCCTAAAAGTCAGCTTGCTAAATCTACTTCAAATTTACAGGTGCATATTATTGGTGATATCTGATTTAACAGTAGAAGTTCATGTGCAAATAACATAATTTCTAATAGGTGTGAATTCAGTGATTCAAAAAAATTATATAGTCCCCCAAAAGCTGCTTCACCTTAGGTTGCAACAGTGGAGAGTGTTCAGAACAAAAGAAGTCTCAGTCCCATTAATTAGACACATGTGTGGTGTCCTGTTGCCATGTTTCACAAGGGTCATTGAGTTACTGGAATTGAAAGAGGAAGATGGCCAGGATGATAGAGTCTAAGGAAGGGTGGAGTCAGAATGTTGAGTCTGGAAAAAGAAAACTTGGAAGAACAAAATGGGATCTTCAAGTTTAGAAAAGAAAGAGGGAGGAGGGATTTGGCCACCACTATCAGAGATTATTCAAAACAACAGTGAATACATTGGGATTAGACGAAACTGATGTAATACGATGTGCTATTTGATACATTATTACACATTTGGGATAAGGTAGACTGAAACGTTTTCTACTCTAGTTAGTAGGGGGGAAAAAAGCTAATGATTAAAGAAATGTGATTTGTTTGTATCAGTCATTGTTAATTAATGTAAGATTTGTGACATGCCTCAGAGTAAGAGGAGAGCAAAAGTTCTGTTAGCATAAGTCCAGGGTGATTAATTTTATAGAATAAGACTAATATTATATTTATGACTCAAACATCAATTTTTCAAGTAGAAGATAAGAGTTTTTAAAAGAAAATTAAATTGATAAATCATTTAATCTTTAAATTGATAAATCATTTTGATTTCAGATATTTATAGAACCTAGGAGAAAAAAATGGCTGTAGCATAGATTATTCTCTATTTTCACCACCATCCATTAAAAGATAGTCACTGTGCCCAACTCTCAAGAAACATCAATGAGCAGTGAACCCAGAATACACCTCTCTTCTCAGAGAGACAATACCTGGGTGGAGAAGAAAGGCCATCAATTTTTACTAGAAGACAGAAACTACAAAGTTTTAAAGACACAGTCAGGACTGAAGGTACTAAAAGTTAATTATATTTCGAGGGAGTGGTTTATGAACCCAGAGAAGCAGGAGGAGTAATGGGTTAAAAGAATGATTCCAGAGGCAGACTTCTGAGTCACAAAAGTATTTATTCACTATGAGCATCAGGAGATGAGTAAGGTTCATCCTCCCTGAATGATTGTTTTCTGATCAGTGGTAGAGATACATCATACAGGAAATGCAAGAAAGGGACCGATCACACACACAGGATACAGATGCTAACGTGGTATAAACCCTTCCAGTTCCTTGCCCTTTAATGAACAAAATGAAAATGTGCAAAGAAAATATTATTGAATATAAAACTATTATACCAAAACAGAAGTACCTTAATTTCACCAGCGTCTAGGAGTCAACATAAGCGTGGAACTGAATTTACAACTACTAAGCCATGGAGCACAGATTTGCATCTGTTTGTTGGAAACTTTGGTCAATACCTAGCAAGCTCCTCCCTGTACATGAGAAAGAACAAGGGCATCAAACAAAACATGTACCAAAGTGAGGAAAGGGCAGAAAGTGAAGGAACATAGCTCAATAGAAAACTCTTTATCATAAAGAATACTTGCATACAAAATATTATATTATCATACACACACACACACACACACACACACACACTCACATACAAAATCTATAAAGAGCTCACCAAACTCCACACCCGAAAAACAAATAATCTAGTGAAGAAATGGGCAGAAAACATGAATAGACACTTCTCTAAAGAAGACATCCAGATGGCCAACAGGCACATGAAAAGATGCTCAACGTCGCTCCTCATCAGGGAAATACAAATCAAAACCACACTCAGATATCACCTCACGCCAGTCAGAGTGGCCAAAATGAACAAATCAGGAGACTATAGATGCTGGAGAGGATGTGGAGAAATGGGAACCCTCTTGCACTGTTGGTGGGAATGCAAACTGGTGCAGCCACTCTGGAAAACAGTGTGGAGGTTCCTCAAAAAATTAAAAATAGACCTACCCTATGACCCAGCAGTAGCACTGCTAGGAATTTATCCAAGGGATACAGGAGTACTGATGCATAGGGGCACTTGTACCCCGATGTTTATAGCAACACTCTCAACAATAGCCAAATTATGGAAAGAGCCTAAATGTCCATCAACTGATGAATGGATAAAGAAATTGTGGTTTATATACACAATGGAGTACTACGTGGTAATGAGAAAGAATGAAATATGGCCCTTTGTAGCAACATGGATGGAACTGGAGAGTGTTATGCTAAGTGAAGTAAGCCATACAGAGAAAGACAGATACCATATGTTTTCACTCTTATGTGGATCCTGAGAAACTAACCAGAAGACCATGGGGGAGGGGAAGGAAAAAAAAAAAGAGGTTAGAGTGGGAGAGAGCCAAAGCATGAGACTCTTAAAGACTGAGAACAAACTGAGGGTTGATGGGGGGTGGCAGGAAGGGGAGGGTGGGTATTGAAGAGGGCATCTTTTGGGATGAGCACTGGGTATTGTACGGAAACCAATTTGACAATAAATTTCATATATTGAAGACAAAAAATTAAACCCCTCAAATAGAGATGTCAGCAATCTCACTAGAGTGACTGCTCACTAGAGTGACTGCAGGGCTGCTCATGCCATAATACTGCTCCTTCCTTGTTTCCTCTCATTTCTACCAGCCTCAGTTTCCCACAGAGGGTGCCACTCATTCCATCTCTGAAAAACTCAATCCTGTTCATTTCCAGATTGCCATACACCCAGCCTCATATGTGCACCTCAGAGAGACCCAGGGCCTGGGTGTTGGAAGCAGGTCTTCTCATTTGCAATTCTCCCATACAAGAACTTGCTCTCAGGATTTATCAGGGATTACAGACCTCTCCCTAGAAGTGTAAGTAGCTTCTACTACCCTCAATCCTAACTATGTCTTCAAAATTTTATAGCTTCCATTCTCTACTAAAAATTGCTCATTTGGAGCTATGCTTCAGTTCTAATCTCCTGAGGCATAGGATTAATTAATTAATTAATCTGACTAGTATTATATATATATTATATATATTATATATATACAACATATATATATATATAATATGACAGAAAGAAAAAATGACAGATGATAGATGATGATGATAGATAGATAGATAGATAGGACCCTTTTGAAAGATGGAGGTTTTTGCCTGAATTTTCTTCCAAGTGTTAAGCCCCTGTTACCTATGAGCTGACCCTCAAAATTGCATAAATCTAAGTTCCTTGAGAGTCAGGACCTTTCTGGTTGTTTTTGCTGAATCTCCAGGACCTCAGACAGAGCTCAGCAAATGTGTTATAAGCAAATGCATGATGGATGGCTACTCCCTTGCCTGGTATTCTCACTCTGTTCTTCCCAAGTGTTGGGATGGTCCCAGAGTTATGATGGATCTTCTGCTGCCAGTTATGCACCCAGAGCTACAGACAGACCCAAACATAGTCCTTGGACCTTTGTCTTGCCTATGAGCCTGGGCCTCAGAGCATCTTGAAGGAATCTTGTCTTGTCTGTCTAACCCCTAGTCCTTTCTACCTTCTCTTCCAGCTTTAAGTTTCCTAGTCTTCCTGTCTCCTTCCATTCATCGCTTCATCCTTGAAGACAATATTGCCCCAGTCAGGGTATGCACATGTACCAGCAAAGAAAAAAGTGGGTAAGATTACAGCAACTTAATAAAATGTCTTCATAATTTTTGAAGTTATCTTTTTTCTTTTCTTCCTTTCGTTCCTTGTCTTTCTGCTTTCCTTCAGCCACTTTTTCTTTCATTTAGTTCTTGATTCCTTCTGCCTGCCTTCCTTCCTTGTTTACTTTCTTTGTATTTATTCATTGTTTATTCTCCCATGTTTCTTGAGAGAAATGAACTTGAACAAATGGCTAGAAGATTATTGGAAATGTCAGCTCTTCCATTTCTCATTTCTAATGCAAATGTCAACTTCCTAGGGTGGTGGAAACTGTCCAGTTACTGAAAGTTTGCAAGTGCTCATTCATTCACTCATTCATTCATTCAGCAAACACTTATTGAGTGCCAACTGTTGTGTGGGGGCTATCAAGGCAAACACTCCTATATGTCTCCTTACTCTCAATACTCAGCTACAATGCCACTTCACTTCTGACACCAGATGTGTGGGATGGGATTTTCACACATTAAGCAATTCTGCAACAGTGGCTGGGTGGCCTATAATTAATTCAATCCACCTGAGTCTTACAATCTACTCAGAGATAATATCAGATTCCACAGGTGAAGGGTTCATTCAGTCCTTCTAGACTGCTGCCCCCACTTTAGATGCCAATCACAAGTCCAGTTTATCAACCTGTGCTTCTAACCAAATTGCTATAAATCAGAGATTCTCAAGATCCCCTCCTTGGGTTCAATTACTGTGCTAGAACTGCTCACAGAACTCAGAAAAACACTTCCTTACATTTGCCAGTTTATTATAAAGGATACAGATAAGCAAGATGAAGAGGTACATAAAGCAAGATCCAGAAGGGTCCTAAGTGCAAGAGCTTCTGGCCCATTGGAAGTGGGGCGTGCCACCATCCTGGAATGTGGGTGTGTGCGCCAACCTGGAAGCTCTCCAAATTCCAGCCTGATGGATTTTTGTGGAGGCTTCTTTTTTTTTTTTTTTTTTAATTTTTTTTTCAACGTTTATTTATTTTTGGGACAGAGAGAGACAGAGCATGAACGGGGGAGGGGCAGAGAGAGAGGGAGACACAGAATCGGAAGCAGGCTCCAGGCTCTGAGCCGTCAGCCCAGAGCCTGATGCGGGGCTCGAACTCACGGACTGCGAGATCGTGACCTGGCTGAAGTCGGACGCTTAACCGACTGCGCCACCCAGGCGCCCCTGGAGGCTTCTTTACATAGGCATGATCGATATATCATTGGCCATTGGTGATTATTCAACTTTCAGCCACCTCCCCTCCCTAGAGATAGTGGGACTGAAAGTTCCAACCCTCTAACATTGGTTTGGTTCCCCTGGCAACCATCTTTAGGGGCTTTTTAAAAATGACATATAAGTAATTTTTATCTAAAAATAACATATTTAAAATTATTGTCTTTAATTTTTATGGCTACAAATAGCTTGAGACCCTAATATAAGTTATGGACTATCTCCTCTGAAAAATGCAAGAACGTACATTATTTTACACACGTGCAGTAAGTCTATGTTTAAGATTCCTTGACATATTAATTTCCCCAAATGCCAGTTACATAAAAGAGATACTTGGACCTAGAAGGCTTTTTTTCAACTTTATTGTATTTATTTATTGTATTTTATTTATGTTTTTGAGTATAGTTGACACACAATGTTATATTAGTTTCAAATGTACAACTTAATGATCTGACAAGTTATTACATTATATTATGTTCACCACTACTATAGCTACTATCTGTGCTATTACACTGCTTTTACAATATCATTAACTGTATTCCTTATGCCCTGCTTTTTATTCTTGTGACTTACTCTTTCTATAACCAGAGACCTGTATCTCCCTCTCTCCTTCACCCATTTTGCCCACCTCCCTATCCCCTCTCCTCTGGCAACCATCAGTTTATTCTCTGTATTTATAGTTCTGATTTTGCTTTCACTTATTTTTTAAGACTCCATTTATGAGTGGAGTCATATAATATTTGTTTTTCTCAGTCTGACTCATTTCACTTAGCACAATACCTTCTAGTTCATCCCTGTTGTCTCAAATGGCACAATTCTCATCCTTTTTATGGCTGTGTAATATTTCATTATGTATGTAAAACATTTCCTGTATCCATTCATCTATTGATGGACACTTGGGTTGCTTCCGTGTCTTGGCTATTATAAACAATGCTGCAATAAACAGAGGGGCGCATGTATTTTTTCAAGTTAGTGTTTTCATTTTTCCTGGGTAAATACCCAGTAGTGGAATTATTGGATCATATAGAATTTCTATTTTTAATTTTTTGAGGAACCTCCATACTATTTTCCACAGTGGCAGTAAACATTTACATTCTGACCAAAAGTGCACAAGGGTTCTTTCTTCTCCACATGCTTGCCAACACTTGTTTCTTGTCTTCTTGATTTTAGCTATTCTGACAGGTGTGAGGTGATATCTCATTGTGGTTCTGATTTGCATTTCCCTGATGATCACTGATGCCGAGCATTTTTTCATGTATCTCAGACATCTGGATGTATCCTTTGGAAAAATGTCTATTCAGGTCCTCTGGCCATTTTTATTTGGATTATTTGGGGGTTTTTTGTTTTTGTTTTTGTTTTTGTTTTTTGTTTTTTGGCTTTGAGCTATGTAATTCTTTATATATTTTGGATATCAACCCCTTATCAGATATATCATTTTCAAATATCTTCTCCCATTTAGTAGGCTATCCTTTTGTTTTGTTTTGCTGTGCAAAAGCTTTTTATTTTGATGTAGTCCCAATAGTTTATTTTTGTTTTTGTTTCCCTTGTCTTAGGAGATATAGCTAGAAAAATGTTGTGACGGCTGATGTCAGAGAAATTGCTGTCTGTGTTTTCTTCGAGGAATTTTATGGTTTCAGGTATCATAGTTGGGTCTTCAATCCACTTTGAGTTTATTTTTGTGTATAATATTAGAAAGTAGTTTAGTTTTATTCTTTCAAATGTAGCTGTCAGGTTTTCCGAGTACCATTTATTGAAAAAATTGTCTTTTCCCCACCGTATATTCTTGCCTCTTTTGTCATAGGCTAATTGGTCATATAAAGGTGGGTTTGTTTCTGGGGTGTCTATTCTGTTCTATTGATCTATGTGTCTTTTTTCCCCCTACCTGTTGTTTTGACTACTGCAGCTTTGTAGTATATCTTGAAATCCACAATTGTGATACCTCCAGCTTTGTTCTCCTTTCTCCAGATTGCTTTGGCTGTTTGGGGTCTTCTGGATTCCATAAAAATTTTAGTATTATTTGTTCTAGTTTTGTGGAAGATGCTGTTGATATTCTGATAGGGATTGCACTGAATCTGTAGATTGCTTTAAGTAATATGGACATTTTGACAACATTAATTTTTCCAATTCATGAGCATGGGATACCTTTCCACTTGCTTGTATCATCTTTAATTTCTTTCATCAATGTTTTATGGTTTTCAGTGTGCATCCTCCTTTAAACTATGAATTTTTACAGAAAGAATAAAGAAAATAATAATAATAATAATAGAAAAAAGAAAAGAAAAGAAAAAATTATAGAAAAAAAAGCAGAAAGAAAATAAAAAAAATAAAAATAAAAACAAAACAAGACAAATTTTTAAAATAAAAAATATATATGTTGAATTAAAAAAATATTTAAAAAATTTTAAAAATCCACAAAATCACGACGTGTTTTCTATACCCCAACACCAAAGGTTGACTGGTGTGGGCTTATGGACCCTGGTCTCGCTGAAGTCACAAGCTCTCTGTGAGCTGGACTCTGCTCTAGTCTGGCCTTTTTAGGTAGATGGGGAGAGAACTTTCCCACAGTTTCTCAGACCTTTTAAACCTCGTCTTTTTTTTTTCTGTGTCTCAGTGTGATTGGGGGGGGGGTGATGCGGGGGGGGGGGTGGGTAGTGTGGGCTTTAGGTTCCTGTACTCGTTGAGGTTACAAGTTCCCTGTGATGAATGGATCCACCAGTTATGGTTTCTAGACCTGCTCATTGGGGCATCAGGACCCTCCAAGGATGCATTCTGAACCTGCCCTTTATGGCAACGAAAACCTTACCTTATGGTATTCTGACCTTCCTATGGTCTGTGCTTTTAAAGTGGAGGGGGAGAGAATGTTCCTGCAGTCCTGTGTCCCAGCATGGCTAGGGCTGGTGGGCGTTTGTCGACCCTGGACTTGATGAGGTCATAAGCTTTCTGTGCCAATCCAACTCACCAGTTATGGCATCTGGACCCACCAATTATGCAATCCCAACCCATACCTTATGATGTCCAGACCCTGATCCAGTGTGGGATTTTAAGGTGGCATGGGGAGAGCATTCCCACATCTCCTTGGCCCTTTTTTTTTTTTTAAGTACACTTCACGCCCAGCATGGAGTCTAATGTGGGGCTTGAACTCATGACCCTGAGCTGAGATCAAGAGTAGACTGTTTAACTGACTGAGCCACCCAGGTGCCCCCTCCTGGGACCTTTTAAAACTCAGCTCCTTTTTCTGTGCCCCAGCATGACTAGTGCTGATGTGGGCTTGTGACTCCTGGGCTCACTTAAGTCCCAGTCTCACTGAGACAACCACACCTGTCTGTTTCGGTGTCCAGACCCTGCCCTGGTCTAGGTGGGTGAAAAGGTAAACCATGTCCCTCTGACCTGGAAAGGTTTCCCACAGCTCCTCCACCACTTGCCAGGGTTCTAGCGTTGTCTCTTTTGTATGCTAGTTGCCCTTTTAAACCATGGCTTTTGTCCTGTGCTCAAGGACCCACGGATCTATTCCCAGAACCTCAGTACTATCCCTCCCCACTATGTTTGCAGCCTCAATGGCGGGGGTTCCATTTGTTACTGTGTCTCTGTCTCTCTTGCAGTTCCAATGCCATTCTCTCTATCTTTGGTTGCTCAGTAGCTGTTTAGTCAGCCCTCAGTTCTTCAGGAGGAATTGTTCTATTAATAAGTTTAATTTGGTGTGTTCCCCAAAGGAGGTGAGTTCAGAGCTTCCTAAAGTGGCCATCTTGAACTAGAGCCTCCTTAGGGCCTTTAAAACACCACTTCATTAACATAACCTCAGTGGAATTGTTTGGAATAACAAAAGACACCAATTTCACCCTTTTGGCTCTGGAGCTATTTGAGGAACTGGAAAAGATGTCCCTATAGCTCTTAGTGCTTAAGAAATTACAAAGGTTCTAGGAGGTGTGTGCCACAAACCATGGACAAGAGCAAATATTTATTTGCTATAAATCTCAATATTACTCCGGGTGGCGCGGGACGGAGTGGCCAACGGTCTGCAAAGCAACATGCCTAAGTTTTATTGTGACTACTGCGACACATACCTCACCCATGACTCTCCATCTGTGAGAAAGACACACTGCAGTGGTAGGAAACACAAAGAGAATGTGAAAGACTACTATCAGAAATGGATGGAAGAGCAAGCCCAGAGCCTGATCGACAAAACAACTGCTGCATTTCAGTAAGGAAAGATTCCTCCTACTCCATTCTCTTCTCCTCCTCCTGCAGGGGCGATGATTCCACCTCCCCCTAGTCTCCCGGGTCCTCTTCGCCCTGGTATGATGCCAGCACCCCATATGGGGGGCCCTCCCATGATGCCAATGATGGGCCCTCCTCCTCCTGGGATGATGCCAGTGGGACCTGCTCCTGGAATGAGGCCGCCTATGGGAGGCCACATGCCAATGATGCCTGGGCCCCCAATGATGAGACCTCCCGCCCATCCCATAATGGTACCCACTCGGCCAGGAATGACTCGACCAGACAGATAAGGAGACACAGGAACCTCTTTATATCCATTTTATATTACTTGTTCTTCACCAGGAGATCATGGTGCTGTGATTCTGGGTGTTTTCTAACAGCATGACAAGGAAGACTTGCTCCCCCTTCCTATCAAACAGAGAATAGTTTTTGCAAGGGAGTAGTGGGACAAAAAAAAAAGCAATTTCCATTTGTATCGTGAAATGTGAAAATAAAATTGTCAACTGTTTTAGTTAAAAACAAAAAACAAAAAACAAAAAAAAATCTCAATATTACAAGAACACACACAACAGAAGTTATTCTGTAAGAATGTTGAGGGGGAAATTCACCGTGGGTAGAAGACGATTCCCAACACTAAGGTCCTATACTTAAAAAAAAAAGTGGAAATAAGAAAGGTTAGACAATATGTTTCATAATGAAGCTATTGATCTAACAACTATTATTACAAATACATTGAAATAATGGATGCAAGTGCCTCCTGGGATAGCACATCTCTTCTGTGATTTCCCTGCCAAAACTCTATGACCTGAAACTAATCATCAGGAAATAATAGAGAAGCCCCAAATGAGAAACATCTACAGAATAACTGGCCTATAATTTTCAAAAACGTCAAGGTCAAAAAGCAATACAAATACTGAGGAAAATGTTTCAGTTTCGAGATACTAAAGAAACTTGACAACTAAATGCAAAGGGTGATCCTGGAAAATAGCCAGAAAGGAAATTATAGGAAGAGTTGATGAAATCATTTATGGACTATGTGTAAGATAATAGTATTGTATAAATGTTAAATTTCTTGATATTGGTTGATAAGGGAGCATAAGCCAAGCTGACAGGCCGCAAATGCTCCCCCATCCCCCAGGTGCCATACTTGTGATATTCCTTGGGCACTCCTGGCTGCCCAAGAACGAAGGAAAGGAGAAAAACAAAGGGATAACTAATAGAGATCATAGTCCTGCAGGATTTGAGTCTCCATCTATTGACAAATATCTTAGTAAATCACAAGAAAAAGGCAATCTTATCAATAGCCTAATCTCCAGAAACCAATAGACTCTGTTTCCTGGAGCCCTAACATCACCCCTTCATAGTGATGTGAGAAACAAAGGCAGAAGGAAATGGCAGATAGAACCCAATTTCCTTATAACCTGCAGCCCTTTGACAAATACTGGAGGCTGGCAGAGCAAAGTTTCTCCAGAAACTCCTTATTATCTTAATGTCAATGCTTTGCTAGAGGGAAAAACAACCTTAGCTTGACAATAGCCAGGCCTCCAGGATCCTGTAATCTTAGCATATGAAAATCTCACAGGAAACTTCCCCTCGACTTTACTTCCCCCCACCCCATAGTGTATAACCAGTCTCTCCTGTGGTCCAGAGTAGCTCTTCTTGGCCACAGGTCCTGTCCCCATGCTTCAATAAATCACCTTTTTGCAACAAAGACATCTTTAAGAATTCTTTCTTGGTCGTTGGCTCTGGACCCCACGAACCCCACTACCACCCCAAAAAAACCTCATCATTGGTAATTGTATTGTGGTTATGTAAAAAAAAATCTTTGTCTTTAGAAAATAAATTCTGACGTATTTAAGCGTGAAGTACATTAAATTAATTAAACAAGGAAGTCATTTGACTGAGAAGGTTCTAGTACCTTAATAGCCTATGTAAGCAAACCAAAACCTAAGCATGTAAAGACCTCAAGGTTAAGAAAGCAGAACCTAAAGACAACCAATCACAAACAGCCAACTAAGCTTTCCCAAATGAGGCAAATGCTTACACTACAGCCAATCAAATAATGTCCTTGCTTTGCTTCCGCCTTTCTCCATAAAAATGTTGCCTCTGGACCCTATTGGTGGCGCCTTTCTCCATAAAAATGTTGCCTCTGGACCCTATTGGTGGAGCTCTCTTAATCACTTCTGGTCTGGTGCTACCTGATTTGAATCTATTTTTGCACAAATAAGTTCTTAACATTTTTAATATGCCTCAGTTTATCTTTTCACAGGGGGATGATGTCTATGATTAATTCTCAGGTGGTTTAAAAAAAAAGTAAGAGAATGATAGAGCAAGTGGGGGAAAATCTAGAAATCTAAACATGTGTGCTATCTATTATGGATAGGGTATGGGGGAATTCCTTGGACATATGCATGTTCCTTGTACAGACTTGAAATGTTTCTGTGAGTTAAAATTTTTATCTAAATAAAAGTTATAAAAATATGAAATCATTAAGGAAGTTTTGCTCACTTCTGTAAGGGTATTGAGTGAGGGTCAAAGAGAACTAACAAGATGTTAAAACCATCCCAAATTACCAAATTGGGGGGTCTCTATCAAACTACTTTCCTTTGGATAACAAAGGATTTCTGGCAGATAACAAGGATTTCTGGCCTTAAATTGACACAGGTCCAAAGGAGTTTAATAAGATCCAAACAGGAAGTACTCAGGGCCATTACAAAACCTTTAGGTTGGTGGCAAAGGACACAGTTCCCCCAGGACAAGACCCTCTAGGACTACTTCAACTTATGCTCCAAAAGTAGCTTTAGTAGCTTTACAAAACTAGTCTAGAATGTTTAGAATTTATTCTAGAAAACCTTTTATTTCTTTTTTTTTTAAAACCTTTTCTTAAACAGCTGTTTATTTGGAAAAAAAATAATAAAAATTAACTTTTACTTTGTTGGACACCCTGTGAGTTGTTGGTCTTCACAAATCTGAGTAGAGCGTAAGCTGAGCCCACATGCCTTGAGAAGCTGGTGTCAGTGGCACTAAGAAACAGGAAACTGAGGAGCAGAGAGGTAAAATACTGTGCCCGTGGTCAGACATTAAGGTCATAATAGAACTAGGAATTGAACCAAAGTGCCTCTCTATTCACTAATCAATCTGCTTCCGAGACAGTATGGTTCATGGATCCATTCCATGATATTTTATAGAGTATCTCAATTTCACTGCCATCACAGCCCTATAAGAGTGATACCACCTCCAGTTTTACATGTGAAGAAAATGAGACTGAGAACCAACATAACTTGTTCAAATTCACAAAAAGAAGGGAGACATAAAGGCAAAATACCAACACAGTTCTGTGCGATTTCAAAGCCCACATCCCTTTTACCCATCAAGACAGCAGAGATAGATTGCATTTTAAGGAACTGGGTATCAAGAAAATGATAATGGAGTAAACTCCCAGCTCTAAATGAACTAATATTAAATTATCACACGGGAACTTTCATAAAATAGCCCCCAAGGCAAAAGATGATTTTTTAATGACTCTACATATTGTCAGAAAGGGGCACCTGGGTGGCTCAGTCGCTTAAGCATCTGACTCCTGGTTTCGGCTCAGGTCATGATCTCTGGGTATGATAAGGGAAAGGTAGGATAAAATAGGCAGGGAGGGAAAGGTTAGAACCTGAAGTCCCAGGGTGAAAAACAACACATATTTTGGAACAATGCTGGGAGCATCTGACCACAGAAAGCTCCCTCAGGCCTAAGGTTCCTCTTAAGAATGTTAACAGACACCACCTCCTCCCCCTCAGGTTCTCCTCAGGAGTTTGACAGTCAAAATACCTAACTAAAAGAAGTAAACATAAAACTTATGTTATACAAGGGATAGTATGACCATAGTCGGACTCCTAACACAATGGAATGGAGCCAACCAGGAATGGACAACCCAGCACCTAGAGTTATCAAGCCAATAAGGATGAAAACTGAGAAGAAACAAGGGGGAAAGTATGGGGGGACTGACCGGAACCTTCTAAAGCAAAGAGCCTTGCCTATAGTCGGGGGCATTCACTTTCACATGCTCCTTCTCTGCAAAGAGAGCTTTCATACTATTCTTACTTTCTAATCTTATACTGTAATAAACTTTTGCCTGCTGCACATTTTCACTACTCACATTTTTACATTCCACTTCTTTTCTTCAAGCCAGGGAGACAACGAACCCCAGGGTATTGAGGTAAAGAATCCTGCAACAATGGTCCATGAGATCAAGCCCCTCATTGGACTCTGAACTGACAGCACAGAGCCTGCTTGGGATTCTCTCTCCCTCTTTCTCTGTCCCTCCCTCACTCATTCTCTCTCTCTCTCTCTCAAAATAATTATTTTTTAAAAAACATTATCAGAAAATATTGTTTTCATTTTAATCCAAAAACATACACACACACATCAGACCTCTTGTTTTTCCCTATTCCATTTTATTGTCAGAGTTCTCTCTTCCTTTCCTCCATCCCTCCCTCCCTCTCTCTTTAATCAGCTCAACGACAATAGTCTCAACTTCTCACTACTGTTCTTAGACCCACTCTCTGCTCTGTCTCTGTCTCTCCTTCCCTCCCTTTTTCCCCTCTTTCTTCCAGCTCCTTTAAATTCTGGACACAGGAACTGTATCAAAAGGTTACAAGGTTTCCTGCTTCCCCCTAGTGGTATTATTCTGGAAGTGGAAGTCACACTTAAGGAAAACTAGCAAATGTTTACAGACAATAGAAATAAAATGACAGACTCCTTTAGAGTTTTTGGAGACAGGGAGCCAATGGGAGGAGAGGAATGAACCTGTGATCACTGACAGTCTCTTTAACCTCACACAGCCTCAGGAAATGCACCTGTGACGTGGAAGTTAAACTATCTCCTCACAGTGGTCTTGTAGGTTGAGATACTAAAAAAAGGGTCTTGAAACAGTACACTCCCAATAAAAGGTAACTGTTACTTACTTTTGACAACGCTATAAGGTTAGGAAACTGAAGCTCAGCACAACTTGCTGTTTCTTCTTCTTTTTTTTTTTTTTTTTTTTTTGTTTATTTATTTGGGGGGTGGGGAGCAGGGGCAGAAAGAGATGAAGAAAGAGAATCCCAAACAGGCTCTTCGCTGTCAGCACAGAGCCTGTCAGTGCAGAGCCCAATGCAGTGCTTGATCTCATGAACCTGGAAATTATGACCTGAGCCAGAATCAAGATCCTGACACTTAACCCACTAAGCCAGCCTGCTTATTCTTCTTGATCCAGCCAGCAAGCTGTAGAATTAAGCCCATAGTTCAAGTTTTCAGACTCTAGTGCTCTTCACCACACCTCAGTCTCCCAAATTGATGGTTGATAATGAGGAATCTTAAGAATTTAAAAGTCTTAAGAATCTAAAAGGGATATTTATTTTATCATGTTTTCCTTTAAGTCCAAAAAATATGCATTTCAACGATCTGTGGTCACATCTCCAGATTTGCATCTTAAAGTTGCAAGAAGAGAAACACACAAAGATTTATGTCCCAAACAGGCTCACAAATCATTGCTTATAATAGCACATAGTTGAAAGCAAGCTAAATGTAAGCTATTTATTCAATAAACCTTGGCACAAATAATGATCATTGTTTTTATTTATTTATTTATTTAATTGATTGATTGATTTCTCAGGGCCAGAAGCTGTTGTAAGAATTAAAAACAGGTCAAAGCGTTGAATAAGGGAGGTACTATTATGTTCTATTCATTGATCAGTCTGTTTCTGAGATGGATGCATGGATCCATTCCATATTTCATTGCATTGTAGCACCTATGGTGGAATACTGTGCAGCTATAAAAAAAAAAGTCATGTTTTCAATAATTATTAAACTATAGGGAGATGTGCTTACATTAAAAATGTTAAGGGAAAAAACAGTATGAAAATTGCATACTATATTAATTCAGTCCTAAATGTGTGTGTGTGTGTGTGTGTGTGTGTGTGTGTGTGTGTGTTGTGTAACACCAAAATCTAAATCTAAATAGTACCCTCGTCCAGGTGATAGGTTATGGGTAATTTTGTATCCCCTTTTATACTTGTGTGAATACTCTGGACTTCTGTCATGAGACAGAACTGCTGTGATCATCAGAAAATTTAGATTACAAACTATTTTAGGATGCTGAAAAGAATACCATAATTTCATGGGTTTTCTAATGTTTATTTATTTTTGAGAGAGAGAGAGAGACAGAGCGTGCGTGGGAGAAGGGCAGAGGGAAAGGGAGACACAGAATCCAAAGCAGGTTCCAGACTCTGAGCTGTCAGCACAGAGCCCAATGTGGGGCTCAAACTCATGAACTGTGAGATCATAACCTGATCCAAAGTCAGACACTTAACAGACTGGGTCACACAGTCACCCCCAAAAATACCAGAATTTCTAAGAACAAGATTTAGTGTCTCTTCACAGTTAAATAGTGAAATGGGAAGTGTTAATGGGAAAGATTTGCAAGAAAAACAATTATCCCAATGACTGGGAACAGATGAAAGATGTTCAAACTAGAGAGGGAAGTGCCTGAGAGAGAGTGTCTAACAGAACACTTGTGCTGCATTAACTTAGCACACTGGACCCTCCTTTTGATTGATGTCAGCTGTTCAGAGGCTGTCTTCTGACAGTAGTCAGTAGGATTCACTATACTGAAATAGTGTGGATAGAGGATCTGATGCCTTCAGAAGAGAAAACAGAAGAGCTGTGACCCCAACAGGAATAGTTTCTGGATTAGAGAGTTTCAAGGCTATCGTGGGAAAGCAGCAATGAGAGCCTTCTTTTTGACAGTAACCCTAAAAGGTGTGCTGCTTCTTATCAGCCCCTTCTGGGCAGGGGCGGCCTATCAGCGGCACCAAATGTACCTGACATAGACCCACCTTGAGGTGGCATCTTTCCAGCAACCTGTGGGAGCCAATCATATCACTCGTGATGAAACCCTGCAGCTCAAGATAATGTCGCTTGGCCCCAGATGCTGTACAGCTTGTGCCTTTTCCTGTCTTCCTGAGAAAGTTAAGGTTGAGCTGCTGAGCCTGACCTTTAACAGGCCTTTGGAATTCCCCCACACAGACTAGATAAGGGATTTTTTTTTAATGGGGAACATAACAAGTTCACTTTAGAATCCCTTTTTTGGTGCACAGATCTGGCTATTTCACAGAAATATCAGCTCTGCAAGTAAGTTGGAGTTGATCTCTTCCCTCAGAAAACTGCTGGCTGGTAGTCATCAACAAGATGTGGACAAGGAAGGTTCCCAAAGGAGAACACTGAACACTCGTTTCAGGATGAAGCTGCAAGAGCAAAGAAGTACTTTTAACACAAACAAATACCATCCATTGACCAACAGATGCAGGAGGACTCTTTTCCCAACTACTCCTACAGCCCCTGTGCTGAGAATCTGGCTCCTTCCAAAGCAGCTTCCTCTCCTGATGCTGTTCTCTGCCTTGCAGACACCCTCCGGGAGTTCTGAGGTAGGGTACAATTGAAAAGGAGATTTCTTTATGGTGAGTGCTCCAGCAGGGCACTTTCCTGGTGACAACCTTTAAATGACCTTTAGTCACTTGGTTCTAATTTCTTTCAGATATTTTTTTTTAATTTTTTTTTTTCAACGTTTATTTACTTTTGGGACAGAGAGAGACAGAGCATGAATGGGGGAGGGGCAGAGAGAGAGGGAGACACAGAATCGGAAACAGGCTCCAGGCTCCGAGCCATCAGCCCAGAGCCTGACGCGGGGCTCGAACTCACGGACAGCGAGATCGTGACCTGGCTGAAGTCGGACGCTTAACCGACTGCACCACCCAGGCGCCCCTCTTTCAGACATTTTAACAAGTAATGCTTAGTGAAGGGGGTTGAAAACAATGATCAACAATTGTGGAATTCTTTAGAGTTTATAAATTTGGCATTATGGAAGCTAGGGGCATAGTGTTAGTTTCTTGATTCTCCATAAAACTTGAGTGAAACACTGCTTCTGTAGGACAAGTGGTACAAAATAGCCTATTTGACTTTAGACTGTGTCATATGGATCAAGTCACAAGAAGTATTATAATTTAAAGTTCTGCATAAGGAAAAATAACCTACTGTTAAGAGATAACAAAGTACATATTTGAGATCGAGTAATATAGTAAAGTTTTTTAGAGCTTACAAGATTGAACAGAACATGATATTATTGATTTTGGCTTCTTTTGGCGTAAATAGATTCTGTAGAACTATTTGTAAACCTTCTGTAAAGAGCTATTGGTTAAAATCATTAAGCAGTCTTAAAAGTCTGTTCCATTTTACATACAACTAAACATCTTTTCATCATAAATAACAGTAAAAACACCAAATGGTATGTTTTTGAGTGTTAGCTGCAACATCTTTGACATTGACTGGATGGAATCCTATCTCCTAATATAATGAGTACTGTCTATTAGAAAAGCACAGTTTCTTTGCCAAGAAGAAAACATCTTGGAATTTGTATAATTGAAAATACGGCTCTAAAAAATATGGACTGATGATGCTTAATGAATTTGTATTCAAATCTCTAACCTCAGTTTAATATGGACTAGATATTAGTAAGTAACATTCTATGGACTACCAATGAGAAAATGTTTTTCCCACTCCTGTCTCCTAAGAGGAGGAACTATCCTCGGCACACTCCTGACCACTGTACTACTCCTCTGGAGCTGGGCAAATTTACTTGATTGGTAACATTAGGATTAATAACTGGGTATTCTGAGTTTGAGTCTGCTCTTCTTCCTGGGAGTTAGCCTGATGGCAAAGGGCATGAGCTCCGTGTACCTCCATGACCAGAATCTTACTTTGGGCAGGACCACAGTCCAACACTGTCTACAGCTAAGTAGGCAGGTCTGCCTCATTCTGAGGTTTACTCTTAGCAAATCTACTTTCCATCAGACCTAAAGATGTGTGCCCCAACAGTTCAGTAGTAAAGATGTTATTTTAACCTTCATATATGCTTTCCCACCCCCCTCAATTTTTTCAATTGGTCAGAAAAGAGGGCTGTTATATACTGGGGCCCCCTTGGGAGAACCCAACATTACTCATCACTGAAGGTTTTTCTTAAATAAAGTTCAGAGACTTAATATAGGTTTTAAGTATTCACCTACAGAGATATTTCTTAACACCCATGAGAGAATGTGGAGGGAATCAACAGGGGAAACAGAAGGTATACATAAACTTTAAGATTACAATTTTTTTCTTCAAAGTACTCCCTGTGCAAAAATACTGTTTTTGGTTACACAAGAAGGGTCACTTCCTCCCTGAGGAGATGAGGGCTTTTTGAGCTTTTACTAATATTTATCAACCCAAATCCAATCTCTAACACAGGTCACTGATGCAGGGCATACTGGGGCAGTGTGTAATGAATATGAGTGAAACTTACTTCAGCAAATAAGTTTTGAAGCAAAGACTTGGCTTTATGGAGTATAGAAAGTCAGCCACCACACCTACCATCTGATATGAATGGTTAAAATCAATATTTTTCTTTTCTTATAGGTTGCCATTAACATCAACTTTGACTTGGCACCAAATTCCTTTGATGATCAGTACCAAGGATGCAGCCAGCAGGTCATGGAGAAGCTAAGTCAAGGGGATTATTTCACAAAAGAAATAGAAACACATAGAAATTACTACAGGGTCTGGAGTAATGCCTATTTAACCTGGTTGAACCAAGCAAAAGATCTCCCCAAGAACATTAATATTACACATGCTGTGGCCATCTCAGTTTATACATCAAACAATAGCATTCGCACAGACTTCATCAGAGCCATGGCCAGTGCTACTAAGACTCCATGGCAGTATAAACATTCATTCCATTTCAAATACCTACACTACTACCTGACCTCAGCAATCCAGCTGCTAAGGAAAGAGATAGTCGGGAAGAATAACTCATTGTGTTATGAGGTGCATCATGAGATGAAGGGTATCAATTTGGAAGCCTACAGAGGTGCCACCATCCGATTTGGCCAATTCCTCTCCACCTCCCTCCGAAAAGAAGACACACAGAAGTCTGAAAACCAAACTCTATTTACCATATTCACCTGTCTGGGTGCACCTGTAGAAGAAGTTTCTGTCAAGAAGGAGGTCCTGGTCCCTCCCTATGAGTTGTTCAAAGTTGTAAATATGAGCTACAACCCAAGAGGAAATTGGTTGCAATTGCAGTCAGCTGGGAACCAGAGCACATATAACTGTCAGCTACTAAAAGGTATTATATTATTGATCTAAATTGAATCCACTCTAATCAGGATCACAGACCACTGTTCTTTTACAAAAGTTATTTTTCTGGGTAAGTTTGTTGAGGGAAAGGCCAAAACCATGGAAACTGGCCTTCAGGGATGGTGGAACTGACAGATTAGAGATAACCTGCCTTCTTTCTTGGTTTCCCTTCTCTTCTTTCTGCTAAACTACCTCTAGAAAAAAAAATGTATTTCTGCAGTGGGGCATTCTAGACATAGAGAGTAAACCTCTACTGAAAAAAATAGCACATAAAATGTAGTATTTTTACCTTCTCCCTCTAACTCATTTTTTTTTGTCATGGCCATTACAGGAATAAGGAGTGCTGAAAGTAAAGCAGGAAGCATGATTTATTCATTCACTCTTATCTATTAACTATCTTCTATGTTCCAGGAACTGGGATGGGAGACCCCAGGCAATGTAAAATGAATAAAGCAAGATCATTATCCTAGGGAGATTTTTAGTCTAATGAGAAATGGAAATATGAACAATGTCCACACTCAAAAGCACTAAGCAACACACCAGATGTTTAAGCAACGGCTGTGGCTTCCCTATGCAGGAAGCTATTCATTGTCTCTGGACAAAGTAAGAAAGCCTTCAGAATAGAGGACCACATGGGACTTGAAGTAGGAATGGGGGCTTTCAGTGAAAGCAGAGAGCAAAAGCCATTTCAAGCAGAAAACAGCATATGCTGAATCACAGATTTCAAATAGCTGGTGTCTTTAGGGAATCTCCACGATTCTGGATGGTTGGAATGTAGGAGGTGTAGGACATAGGAAGAGTAGAAAGGGAATACGGGATTGATTGGAGTGGGAAGATTCAGATGAGCTAGACCATTAAAACTCTTGTATTCTATGCTGAGGACTTTTCAAATTTCATGCTATAGATAATGGGAAGTCATTGGAAGTTTTTAAGGAATGGAACATCGATTAGAGCAGTATTTGAGCAAGAGCTCTGACGATACCATGAAAAAAATGAACTGAAGCAGGAGGAATTGGAGACATCATGAAACAAAAATATATGTTAAGGCCTTTTTTAGAAAAATACATGGCTGACTCCTTTCCATCCCTGTATGTTGCCAGCCACAGTCACTGCACAAAAGGGTACTTCTGTAGCAAGTGCTGTGCCCTGTTTGATTCAGAAGGAAGACCGTCCTTATCCACCTGTGCACTCATTCCCACTCACACAACTCCAGTGTCTACCTTTGAAATATTCCTGAATCTTTCTCCACTCCATCACTATCGGTACTGTTAGTAATTCAGGCTGTCAGCGTTTCCCAAAATTTGGGGGCTACAGCGTTACAAAGATCTTGAAACTATCATCCACGCTGAAGTCTTGGGCCTGCTCACTCTGGTGCTATCTGCAAACACAGACCAGGGGAGAGGTGACGTATCAATACTTTTATCTCCTCCTGCCTCTCCTTGGAAGTGTGATAGGCACTACTATGCGTGAAATGAGTATCTGTTCCACAGAACCAAGAGATTAGTGTTTGCAGAGGAGAATATGAAACACTAGGGTATGAAGAAAACAGTGAGATTTTGATAATAAATGAGAACATTCATAGCCAGTTTCCAGGATTCTTTGGAACTATACTTGACTATGACACGGTTGCTTCATCCTCATCATGATGAAGTTGAGACAGAAAAATTTTTCTACTAGGTTGATGAGCACAATAAAATATATTAAGTAAAAAGTTGTAGGGCATTGACACAACCAATATCCACCTATCTCTACTTATTACCAGAAAAATGTATTAATTTCATGATGTTTGTAGCTTTCAGGAAACTGAGAAAAAGGAGAATATAATACAAACAATTACCCATACTCTCTTCTCTGTAAGTCTCAAAGAAAAGGTGTTTCAAGACCCTCCACACCAAATTAATGACCCTTGCTTTCCTGTCAGGAAACAACTCAAGCACAACTTTGAGTTAAGGCTTAGCTGGAGTAGCCATGCATATCACTAGATTCTGGAAGCTTGGTTGGTCTTGACTGGATCTTTGGAATCACAAATCATACTTAAGGGAATCAATAATCTTGTACTGCTCTGTAAGCTTTTTGTGAGCCAGGATATGACTACATAGTATTTAAGAGCTTGGCATGGAATCCAGGCACTTGGACCCCAGATCCACTCTGTCTAAATTCCTGTCCAACTGGTACTATGTTTTAGCTGTGTTCTCAATCCAGTTGCTTAAACTCCCTATGTTTCTTCAGCTATGTAAGGAGCATCATAACAGAGCTCCACAGGGCTCTTGGGAAAATAAAATAAAACACTAAAGAATTTCTACATTCCCTAGCATATAGTATATGGTAAATAAGCCTTAACCAATATTAATTTTAGTTTCCTGGAACACAGAGGTACTTAATCTGTATTTGTTGAATAAGTAAGTGAATAAATGAAGCATTCTCTTTCAATGCCTCTACATGACCTGGGCCTTGGGTCAGATGACCAGATAACCCAATTGACTAAAAACAGTTTCAATACTTACTAGAATAAGAAAATATTCTAGAAAGCTCAACCCCTAGTCAAAAACTAAGGAGCTGTAGCCACAATATAAATGATCTGGAATGTGGGCACTTGCAATGTGAGTTATTATATCTAAATCTTTCCTAGAAATTCCCCAACTGTGCAGTCTTGGGAAGAAATTGTAAATGGTGGAATGAAACTACCACTGGTCATAGAAGGTGATGTTTTGGTCAGAGGCATTACATGGTAGGCCAAGAGCTGGAGTTGGAGTGTCTTCCCAGCCACCACAACTACAAAACTATTTGGGAGATTGAAAGAGGGAGAGGAACAAGCCCAAGCTGCTGTGATGCCATTCTTCCTTTGACTCCTTTGGCTCTGGCTGAAAGTTGCAGAGAAGGCTCCTCCATCCTCTGGTTCTGCCTTCCCTAAACCCCTTAGGGAAGCCAACTGACGGAAGCCTCAAGGCTGCCATTGGCTGGTGGTTAGCATAGACACTTTAGTTGAGGACAAAAAGACTAATCTTGAGACAAACACAACCAATATCCACCTATCTCTACTCACTACAAAAAAAGTTTGATTAATTTTACAATGCTTGCAGCCATTCACTGCAGTGGTATTTGTTTTCTCAATGAGTAAGCTATTTCTGAAATTTCCTGAAGTCATTTCTGTTAACTAACAAGTAACACTCCACTTATCCCAACATCTTGGAGCAGTATTGGATTGATCCATACATGAACAACGGAAGGAGGAAGGTGGCGGTGTGTTTTTCTTTTCTGGGAGTCCTTCACTGGAAGGGAGTAAGATCAGTGGACTCTCTCCAGACCTGTTTTTCTAGGTAACTGATATTGTTCACCATCAACCTCAGTCTAGGGCTGCACAGATGGTATTCTACTGATATCTAATTCCTCATGAAACCGGAATCCTCTCAACTGTTTCTTATCCCTTCAATTTTTTTTCCTGAGCAGAAGCCACAAACTATCTTATGTCTCAACAATTCCCTCTCAGCCAGTGACTTGTTTCCTCTCCTGTTCCCTCTTAATCTGACAGACAACATATTTGAAAGACAACACGAAGACCTTTAAAATTGGTCAGCCAGGACACCATAATTCTCCCAATGAAAAGACAGTAGATTAGAGAGCATAGCTTCTTCAGTCCTTCAATTTATTTCAAAATTGGTTCTGTTAACTTGTAACTACAATTCCCAAGTTCAAAGAGCACCCAGGAATCTGTCGCCTTCAGAGAGTCAACAGGTCAAATTGGTAGCATAATATATTTAAGTGAGTCAATTTGAGAAAGACAAATCATTTAAGACATTTTAAACTAACAGCTCTCCCTTCTAATTCTTCTCTCACCCCTCATATGACCTATACTGGTTACCATAGAAACAGATGTTTTCATGCTCACTGAAACATTCGAAATATGTTATGTCAGTTATTTGTCCTTAAATGTTGCTTTGTTCAAGAAAATAATCCGTGCCAAAAATCTGTACACACACAAATACATGCTCTGTTCTATATGGTTGGATTCACAAGGAAGGATTTATTTGTTAAAATGTTTCACATAATCAAAATTCTTAAGCATGTTTCTAGAAAAAAATACAGTCAATTGTTTGTAGCAAGCCTGGTTTTACATGTTAACTTTGCCAGTTACTAGCAGTAAGGACATGGACAAATGGCTTAGTTCTTCTGTGCTTCCATTTCTTTATATGTAACACAGGGGGAAATTTTAATAAAAACCTACCTTATAAGATTCTAGTGAGTATAAAATGACTTATGCATGTAAAAGCTCTTAGAACAATACCTGATGCTAGTAAGTACTCCAAACTTTCAGCTACTATTACTGTTACGTATTATTTATTTTATTAACTTCCTGTTTCCTGTGTTCTCTGACTCTGGGCTTTATCTCAAACAAGTTTTCCCTATTTGTGATATCACATTACTCTTGAAGGATAGTGTCTATCTCACCCGAATGCATGAAAGAATGAGTAACTGAATGAATCTAGGATGGTGGAAACCACCACAGCATGGTGGAAAGAGAAGAGACTTTGGAGCCAGGATGGGCTGGACATATGTTAATAGCTACGTGGCCTTGTGCAAATGACAGCCTATAAGCCTGTTTCTTTATTCATAAAATGGGGCAAGAGGGAATGTTGTGGTAGTACTTGGTATCCACTCTCTCAAACACAATTGAAAAACTCTGCAAAGTACTTTGCACATGGAAGTGGAATAATAGTTTAATGGCACAAATGCGTGCTTCATTGACATTGAGAGTTAAAAATAAAACAAAAGAAGAGGCGGAAGAAACAATGCTTACCATTGTTTGAGTGCCAACTTTTTCCTAGATAACTCTCTAAAATAATGACACTCATTAATCTCTGCATTTTGACAGAAACGAGCTATAGATAGCATTCGGCTCCAAATACCAGATTACCTAGATACGCTGTATGTCAGTTTTAGCTTTTTCTGTTTTTTTCAAGGGATTGACTCTTTCTGAACAATCTGGTATAATTCGCAGATTCAGAATTCATTAAATAAAAGGTATAATAATCATATGTTCTCCCCAGGCTGTATACCCTAAGGTATAGATGACCAAATTGAGGTTATAAGTCACTAGTAAAATGATATTTATGTAGCAATTTCATTTACAAAAGGTTTTCACACACATTATCTGTTTAATTCTTACCACCACCCTGTACATTGGGTTACTGACCCCACTGTACTGATGTGAATACTGAGGTTTAGAGAGGTTAAATGGCTTATGTGAGATCATTCAGTTTACAAATGACAAAAGTACAAGTTTTTCCCATGCTTTATGACAAAAAGCCCATGACAGTTTTCTCTATAGAGTATTTTCAGGAGATTTATTTGCTGTTCAAAAATATTACTAAGAACCTACCGTTAGTCTTAATCCTCTGTGACTGTGACTAGATTATAACTCACTTTGCATACACACAAATTGCATACACAAACACACACACACACACACACACACAACAATCAGTTACCATTTTGCATGCCGTTTAACTAGAGTGTTTTTTATTCTAACCCATTTTATGACATTATTAAAGAGTGATGGTCATGACAAGGCATCAATGCATCACAAACTCCAATTTGAAAAACACTCTCCTAGGGACAGAGGGAACACAAAGTATTAAATAGATAGCCTAGAAGAAAAGTAAAAACAAATACAAAAGTCAATTTAATGTGAGTTATCCTTAAATGAAAGATTTTGTAGATTGCATCGAATTTAATTCACAGATGTTTTTCATTTATTCTCCTAAACAAAGATATTGCCTGTGCAAAAAAATAATAAAGTGTGAGGTAGAAATTTAATGACTGTAAGAAAGGTAGAGAAAAAAGGAACAAAAGAGGAAAGAAAAGTTACTTTAGCTGAGAAAATAAAATTAAAGTAAGCTTTTTTAATATCCTGGTTATTATGAGAGGGGCTTAATAGGTGGTTTGAAGGATGAGTATGATTCAAAATAGTAATATCTGTATGTCTGTCACTTCTTTGAGCCTCGTTGTAATAGCCGTGAAACAAAGTGGAATGACAGTGATCCGAGTATTTCCAAAAACCTCGAGGTGCTCTCATTTTACAGATGAGAAAACTGGGGCCCAGTGAAAGTGACTACCATGGTAAAGGTAGGCTAGGGGCAAAGCTTCAAGACCAGAGCTAATTCCTTCCAATGACCATAGTTTCTACCTGCTATATTGGTTTGCTGTCAATCAATATTTTCTGATAATTCTCCAGTAGAATCTCATCCCGTTAAAAAGTGAGGAAAGGCAGGGTCAGAGGTCCTTGGGACCTCAGCCTGAATGAAGAGAAAACAAAACAAGAAGTGAATAATGAATAACCTGCGACAGTGGTATTAATGGTTCCAAGGTCCCTGTGAGGTTCAGATAATATAGTTTTACACAAAGTTTGGCAAAAGCTTAGAAATCTGTACCCGCTATTAACTCTCCGTGTCTACTCTTATTGGTGAAAACTGGGGTTTTAAATATCGTTTGCATATATAGAATTCCAAGAAATTCCAGGAAACTCAAAGGATTTTACGCATTATTATGTGAAAGTAGTGGAAAAATATTTCTCCATCATCGGGTCGTCCTATCAAATGAGCTGTTCAAATAGGCAATCGCAGAGCTGAAAGTCTTCCTACCCTAAACATCTTTTCTACTCTAAATAATCAGTGAAGGTTGGTTAAAAAGGCGATTCCACTCTTTAGAGCCTTTTTTAAAGGTTTCCATCTTCCAACTCATTCTATATCCTCATCCCATTAAATTCCCAATTAGTAGTGATACCTGACATAGTTTCTTGTATTCCAGTCTTGCTTCCATGAGCCACATCTAACTGCCTGCTAACCTTCCCCATACTTCCTGTGAAGAGCATGCATGTGTAGGCAGTGTACACACACACACACACACACACACACACACACACACACCACACACCAAGCAAGATTGTGTGAATAACTTTGGCCCACTTTGTAATTAAAAAATGGACATGCAAAGTATGGAGAAACAATATAGTGGTTAAAAAGATGTGTGATGCTTGGTAAATTTCTCCACATTTTGTGTCACCATTTTACCAACTGAAAAATGGGGATAATGAAGAATAAACACTGCATAGATTTCCTGTGAGGATTAAATGAGTTCATCTATAGCAAGTGCTTAAAATAGATCATAGCACAGAATGAGTTGTTTAATCAATGTTAGCTTTCATAATGATGATGAAGCTGATGGTAATTAGATGGGGGTAAGGGTGATGGGGGGAGTGCTGCTGATGATAATAAAGGTGGCAAATCAGGAGATCTCAAATACCTACTAGCTGGGTAACCTGCAGTAAATATCTGAACTTCTTGGTGCCTGTTTCATCATCTGCAAAATAAACAAGCTGAGTTCTGTTAGAAAATATCTAAAAGAATATTTTTTTTAAGTAGCCAACTTAAAATACTTTTATTAGGAATTTTATAACTTTTAAAAAAAGTGAATCAAAGGAGAAATGAGGTCATTTAAAAAAAATTCTCTTGCCACCTAAAACATCTCTAACTTTGTGTTTGTTTTTACAGCTTCCAGCAAAAAGTACAACCCAGCTCCCATGGTTATTGCTTCTCTCTCCTTCTTGACCAGTGTCGTCATCTCTTCCAAAAGTAGAGTATAAAGGAACCTTGTGGTTTTGCTTTCTCTGTGCCCTTTTGCTTGACACCAGCCAGGGCACCCTGAATACCCTTGGGGAATCACTCTGCCCAGTCACCAACTGACACAGAGCTGGCCCAGCCCACTGCCTGTGAGTGGACCTGTAACTCCGTATATTTCTTCTCCGTGGACACAGAGATTCATACTGAAATAGAAAAGGACCCAGCCAGAGCCAGTGAGATACAATCATGGTAATTTTTTGGCATCAGGATTGGGAGTGGGGTGGGAGCCTTTTTTTTTTTTTTTTTTTGAGTGAAGATTAATGAAAGCAGAGTGAGTAGGAGCCTGGAGCTACTAAGCAGCTATCTTGCCACCAGCAGGGGAGACTCTATCTCCTTGAGAATGGAGCGAACACAATGAAGGAAGAATTGAGGAATGAAAAGAAACCATTTTGATGAGAGTAAATGAGCCCCAAGATCCAATTGTGCCTGAAACTGGACTCCTGGGCTTTTTTTATTACAGAAATCAATAAATAGTATATTTGCATAAATAATTTGAATTGAATATCCTACCTTAAGCAATTAAAGGAATCATGAATACAAGGATTCTCCATTATTTTTTTTAGCAATCCTAAGTAGGAACAAACCAGAGAAGCTTGAGTTCGAAAGCAGAGACCAAATTCTTCATCAGATAGAAAGGCTTTGAAGCCCAGAGACATAACTAAAGTGTGAGATTTTTATCAGCATTCAGGACCAAACCAGTATAGTCTTAGATAGGAGGAAATATGAAAACTTGAGAAATAAAAGGGAAAGTTAATACAAGATGTTAGTGAAATCTCATTCATTCACTGCCAGTAGTGGGGTGCTGCACGTGTTTCTAAAACATTACAGAAGTGAGAATTTAAATTCATATATTAATTTAGAAAGAACTTTACGGCAAATTGGATTTTAAGTCAGCATCAAAAATTTAAGTACATTTATTAGGAATGTATGTAGATGTGTGTGGAGATAAAGGAGAAGATGTAGGAGAAAAAAAGGCTGATAACCAAGCACATATCAAAGATACACTGAGTCGCCACTATGTGACAATAATTAAGTGAAAGGGAGTATAAATCATCGAACTTCACAGCTGGGAATGTGCTCCAACTCACCTCAGTAGTATACAATATGAGTGGGGCAATGGGGTTGTTTTAGCGGATTTCCAAAGACCTTAGTATTGGGCTAAATGGAGTGAAAGTGAGGGCTAGCTCTATACCTTTGAATTTTGAAAGTCTATGCTACTTAGCCCCTCTGAGATTTGAGTAAGAAACAACGAAAGTAAAATCAGCTTAACTGACCCCAGGAGAACTTTCTGAAAGGGCCGTGCCATGAGAGAAGAGACTCAGTGAAGAATTAGCCTAAAATCACCTGGTAGGGAATTCAGGCATCTAATACTTTACACGGAATTTTGAGAATAGGGCCAAGCGCATCTCTGTCACCTAGCTTACATTCGTCTCTATACCTAATAAAGCAAGGATAAAATTTCCATAAACACAATATTCCTGATTTATTGCCCAGGGACCTTGGCAGGTTAGTGGCTACTGAGTAGAGTCCCGCAGGCCTGACTCTGGGAAGAAGCTTTGCTGTGAGCCTCAGTGAAGCAATAGAAAAGCCTTCCAACATCTTGCATATGTAATTTTTTTTTCTGTGCCACATAAATGCACTTATTGAACCATACTATGTACAAAACACTTTGGGGATTAAAAGTTGAATGTCGTAGGCCAGATCTTCCATGAGTTTACAATCTCTTGGGAGAAATTAAAAAAAAGAACATAAACGAGTCACAGAGGAAATAGCAAAAGAAAGGGGGAAATCAAGTCTTCTGTTCATGATAGTTCAAAAGAGAGACTCCTTCAAACTGAGGCAAGAAGAGATGCCAGGAAGGCTTCAGGGAGGAGGCAGGATTTGAACGAGGTCTTGGAACACTGGGAGTGGAGCAAGGGGTTAGAGGAAGAAGATAGTAAGTGTAGGTATGTGTCAAGTGCTTAGTGTCATCGTGCATACAAATAAGCACTTGAAGTTTAGAGAAAAATGAGATCCTTCTGACCTATGGTTGGATACAGCTTTCTATCAGAGATGAGGCTTGAGAAAGGGGTTCAGATGGGTAGAAAAGAGACACCTGAGCAGGAGAGAGTCGGAGGATATAGGAATGATCAGTGTACGTAAGGGTCAGGAAGTAGGTCTGGTAGAGTGAAGCTGTAATGTGGACCAGAGAGGAAAGAGTCACCCAGTCAAGCTAAAAAGGCAGTCTAATGCATTGGATCTCCATGAGAAATCAGTTTTCTGAGTAAGACATTCTAAATAGGTGACTCTTAACACATGCCTCCAGCACCTGCGGCATCAGTGTCCCTTAAGAATTTGTTAGAAATGTGAGCTCTAGGGCCTGATCCTAATCCATGGAATCAGAAATTTAGAACCTATGTTTAAGAAGCCCTCCAGGCTTGTGACTTATGGGATTACGATCCTGCCGCTGCTTTATAGAACAAATCTCCAGAGATAGAAGTTATTCCCTTGAATTATGTAGATTTGTAGGTTAAGGATGAATGTCCATAGTTTACATTCCCTTGATCTCTCTCTATGGTCCACAGTTTTTGTGCAAGAAAACCGTGAAGTGGACTGTTGATTTAAATCAATTCAAAGTCTAAGTTCATGAAATTTTAGGACATCACTTTCAAAAATTTCACTGTAATTTCTGCTCTTTTTTTTTCTTCCGGGGTACCTTTGAAGATAAAATGGACGCTTGACTGTGCACAAATTCACATGAATTGTTAAAAGAGCTGGTGTTATAAAGTTGCATAGTATTTACCTCCTATAGTAATTTTTATTAAAATAAAACATGCTTCTCTCCTTTTTGTGTACACAAAAAGTTATCTGGCCTCATCTATTATTTTATTTTTATCTTTATAATTTAGTGTTCTAATATGCCTATCTGATTGTCGTGAATTTCTCTGTTTGCTATTACTTTGAAAAATAATAAAGCCAGTGAAAGAAAATTTCTGTAGAGTTTGATTTGCCTGGGGAGCCAGGATTCTTGGCCTGAGTTGTGTCATGATCAGAATCAAATTGACTGATGCTCTATGAACCAGCTCTTGATTTGGTAAAATTCAACAAACATTCATTGAACTAAATGCTTTCAGAGATGCCAACACGTACCAAACACTGGCAAGTGAGAAAATGTGAAGAAAAAAAAGCATTACAAGTATTACAGGACTCCCTTCCTACTTTCCTTCCTTGTTTTCCTTCCTTCCTCTTTCCTTCCTTCTTTTCTTTATTTTCTCGTAGTAAATGCCCGTGTGTTTCATTTTGTTTTGCTTTATGGCAGTTCACATTTTTGTCCCCACTTATGCTTCATTCAGTTAGTTCACACTGGGCTCATGGCCCCTGAGGACTGAAACTAGATAAGAGGTAGAAACTAATGAGTCTTCCCCATGCTGCTTTTCAAAACCTGGAGGAACTGATAGAAAATGAGAGGAACCCAAAACAAAGAATTTGAGAGAAACATTAAACAAGAGTAATAGGTTTGAAAGGAGTGAGGCTTCCCCACCGACACACACACAGTATCTCCACAGGCTGGGAAGCAGCCGCCACCAAGAAGTCATCAATGTGGGAAGATTAGCGGTCCTGGGTGGTGGGGGAATATCTGTGAGAGGCACTGTCAGTGATGGCCAGCCTCACAGGAGCCACCAGCATCTGAAAACCACTCTTACTGATGCACTGCCCATCTCTGAGGTCAAGGGATGACACTAGCTGTTGCTCCCATTGACACGTGGTGAGGACTTCCCTAGAACTGCCACCAGTCATTCTTCCAGTCATTTCACAGAAAGACTCTGCCCAAGACTTTTCTTGGCCCTTGTCCCATTCATTTCCATGTGACTCGCCCTGCTGTTGTAATATTCTGGGACACAATCTTAAGACCAAGAGAAAGCAGGTGAAAACCTGAATACACACAGTTTCAGAAAAAGTAACAAAGTGAGAGCCACGTCTCCCTCCTCCCATTTATATATGCGTATTTTTGAAGTCAGGATAGAAATGGATCAGCTCAAGAATGTCCTCAAAATAAGACAGCTATTAATGGATACCTATTGCAAACAAACAAGGTTTCAGCGTTGGAGCTGAGAGAAACTGCAGACTCCATGTAATGAAACTCATCCTTTTTGCAAACCCTCTAAACCCTGGAAATGGTCAAAATCCCCGTGGCCCTTGCCACAGGACATTCGGAAGGTCTTATTGTTAGGAAGCAAGGAAGAGATTCCTACTTTAAAATTATAGTGGTGATTCCAATGACAGCCTTGGCTTTGGAGCTGAGCTCCTGACTCAGGTTAGCAAAAGTGCAACTTCAAAGTAGCCATGACTGAGGAGGTGACCTGGGAACCTCGGTGGAAGTGACTGCATCGCAGGCTAAAAAGTACACAAACTGAGTGCCATCTTCCCCCCTCCATCAAATGCCCACCATCTCTTTCCCTTTTAGTTTCTCATGCTGCAGACTTTTTTTAAGTATAGGGAAATATGCTTTCTCTTTAAAGAAGAAAATGGGACTTAAAGCTTTAGATGAGAAAATGTTTACATGAGGAAAAAACTTAGGTATTCTCAGAAAAAAAAATTCCAATAAAGAACTAAAATTACTGGGGCGCCTGGGTGCCTCAGTCGGTTAAGCGTCGGACTTCGGCTCAGGTCATGATCTCGAGGTCTGTGAGTTCGAGCCCTGCATCGGGCTCTGCACTGACAGCCCAGAGCCTAGAGACTGTTTTGGATCCTGTGTCTCCCTCGCTCTCTGCCCCTCCCCTGCTCATGCTCTCTCTTGCTCTCAAAAATAAATAAAACATTAAAAAAAATTTTTTAAAGAACTCAAGTTACTAATTGCTTTTCTTATTCTCAATGAAGTTCTTAATAGGTTCATGTAGAATATGGCAATGTTGAAAGCATATGCTTCTTCCCACTGAATGAGCGTCAAAGACTTTCTGGTAGGCAAAGGGACTTGTCTAACTTTTCTTCCCCCATAAAAGCACATCTCAGAAATCCTACAAGTGTTTCAGTCTTCATGAAAGGTTAGAGCAACTCCATTTTTCAACCTCCAATAGCTCCTAATCACAAAACTTCAGTAGGAAACAGACAATAATAAATTGTTTGCTCTGGTCTTAGTCAAGTAAGCAAGAAAACAACTACTCTTCCTTCATTGCTCTTATGTACTTCTGGGAGCGCCTGGGTGGCTCAGTAGGTTAAGCATCACGATCAGGTCATGATCTTCGGCTGAGAGCATGATCTCATAGTTCATGAGTTCGAGCTCCGCATCGGGCTCTGTGCTAACAGCTCAGAGCCTGGAGCCTGCTTCGGATTCTGTCTCTCCCTCTCTCTCTGTCCCTCCCCCACTTGTGCTCTGTCTCTGTCTCTCTCAAAAATAAAAAATAAACATTAAAAAATCAATCAATCACTTCTGGATAAATCATACAAAAGTATTTAGTGATGGCATATAAGAGTTAAGGCACTAATGTTTCAGAGATGGGTATATAAGGGACAGAAATGCAGAAGTTTATTTCATACGTGTCCTGTCTCAACAGTAGTTTCTGCCAGATTATCTAATGATAACGTTGACATTTACCTGGATTTCGCACTGAAGTATCTAGAAATAGAATTACTAAGGGTGAGGAGTGCTTGGATGGCTCAGTTGGTTAAGTGTACGACTTCAGCTCAGGTCATGATCTCATGGTGCATGTGTTTGAACCCCATGTCAGGCTCTGTGCTGACGGCTCAGAGCCTGGAGCCTGCTTCTGATTCTGCATCTCCCTCTCTCTCTGTCCCTTCCCTTGTTCACATTCTGTCTCTCTCTGTCTCTCAAAGGTAAATAAATGTTAAAAAAAAATTACTAAGGGTGGAAATTAGTTTGGGGTTATTTTAACTGTTTTAAGATGACAGGTAACGTTTAGAAACATCCTCAAACATAATACATTACCTTGCTTTTCTGAACAAAATGTTATCTTTAGTAACTGCCACTTCAAGCAGGCTTTCTTTGATTATTTTTATTTGAATAAAGCAAAATTCAAGGTAAATGGTCTGTTGGGTGACTACTCTTTGCACTTATGTCTCAACATAACACATTTCTAGCATGAAAGGTCTTAGAACATACTCCAAAATTTCACAGGACTCAAACTGATTCTCTGACAGAAATGAGCACTCCTACTGGTCATTGGTCTTCTTAGGCACAGGCGTCTTGGTTTCCATAGTGCTTATGACTTTTTGGAGGACCTCTAAGATTGGCAGCAAAGCTTTGACAATTTGCTCCAGCTGATCTGCAGTGGACTTGATGGTATTCTTGGTTTGCTCAGTTTTTGGCGCACCCTGCAACTTCTTCAAGGTGTCTATTGTACTGATTTGGGGTGGCCCTGGGCTTGTGCTTTTCTCAGATGTGGTGGCATCTGATTGCTCTTTGGTGTCTTTTCTATACAGGTCACTTAACCGAAGATTCATGATGGGATATTTCATCAAGGGTGAGACAGAAGATTCTAAACTCCCCAGGATGTTACTACTATTCAGCACAGAGACAATGATTGGTGTGTGGACATTTTTGAACATTTCTTTAGCTGACTGATGCAACTCCTTTACATTGGTGTTCTTCTCAACTATGGAACAAACAGCTGTTGCAATCTGGGAACATAAAGGTTCCTTTTGCATTTGGTCATACTTTGCCTCCAGTACAGATTGCATCTCCTTTAAAATTTTGAACATTTGTTCAAAGACATCCTTAATATTATCATCATCTTTCACAGTCATGTGGTTGATCTGAGTATTCATACTGCAGTTAAACAATTCAATAAGTATGTTAGTGAAGGAAGCAAGATCTTGCATATGAAAGAAGAACTTTCGGGCAGCTTGAACCAGCCTGTCTCTATCCTTTTCTGATTCTGAAGACATTTCTCCAACAAAAATGTTTCAGCACTGCAAAACAAAGTAGTAATCTGAATCAAAACTAAAATTATATTTGTCTACCATAGGGAGACTGAAAGTATAATCTAAATGTGGAGGTAACTCCTGTCAAGGGTAGGAAAGCTACCCAAGCTATAAAGCAGAAATGATCCTGTGTTTTAATTTAAAAAAAAAAAAAACAGAAAAAATAATTAAAATAAATATATATATTTTATATATAAATATATATATTTTCTATATATAAATATATAAAGTAGGGGTGCTTCAATGAACTTAAGTCTCATATTGAATATTGTGTGCTAGATCCACAATTAGATGTGCTGATATATGGAGTAGCATTATTCTCAGAGATTATCCTCAATAACTATCCAATCTAGTGAAGAAGATGGTATAAAGCTTACAAATTACATAGAGGGGCTCTGCTTCCAGTTAAGATAGAGCAAGCACACTCCATCCAATCTTGCCCATTGAGTACAACTAAAAATCCTGGACAGAATATATAAAGTAACTATCAGATAGCTATGAGAGGTGGATAATAGCAGACCAAGGAGGTAGAGTGCCACACTCCAAAGAAGATCAAGGCCATCTGATGCAAACTCCATCAGAGTCTCTCTTGCCTCAGAATGTTTCTGTACCTTCACTGCAATTCCTCCTCTTCTGCTTCAGAGAGGAGTGTTGATGTCTCTAACCAACGTTCACAAGTAGAATTCCAGAGGAGATACAAAAAGACAGGATTGTGAACACTGGCCCCGGAGTCACAAACCAGCAATCCACAGGCCAAGTCCAACCAGCAGATGTGGTTTGTTTGACCCACCATAAAGTAGTTTCAAAACGCATGTCAACTGTTAAATTCAAAAACTGAAAGATAGAAATCTGGATTGCTATTGATGATTGAAAAAAAATGAGATTAACTGGCAGCACTAAGCCCATGTTATAAGTTAGAAAAATCGTCTGGAGCTACAGCTGTCCTTTTTAAAGTAGACAGTTACCCTCTACACCCTACTGTCTTACATTAAGTGTTTCAGCTAATATGTTTTGTCCAGTTACTGTAGGCACTGGAGTTACGTTATTGGCTATACCCACTAATGCACTTTATATGAAGTAACCTTCCTGAAATCCAAACCTCCTCATATTATCTCATAATAAAAAACCTTCAATAATTCAGTATTGCCTAGAGAATAAAATACAGTTTCCCGGAATGGCATTTAAGGTCATCTACAAACTGTTTTCATTTTTCACTACTTGCCTTCCTTTCACTGCTCTCATATAGATCCTGTGCCACCAGCCTAGTGGATTAATTTTGTTCCCTGGAAATGCTCTACAATACTTTGTTAGCTCCTTTGTTCACAGTACTCCCTCCACCTGCATTATCTCTTCCCACTCCTTCCCCCTCCACACCTATTGAAATCGTACTTATCCATCCATACTTACTTTCAATACACTGTCTACACATCTTTCTTCTCTTTTCTCCCCCCATGCCTGTACATGGTAAGCCCTAGGATATGTCAAGTGCAAAATGACCCACTGGGACAAAAGTAAAATAACACCCCACTTAATCCTTCTTTAAAACTATAGAGCAGCATCTTCACATTTTACACATTTTCTAGTTGGATTTGGTTCTATATCCTCTACCCATTCAATAGCAACAGAAATTAGTGTTGTTAATATAATAAGAATAGCTACCGTTTAGTAAGTTTTTGCCATATTATATATGCATTATCTCACTCAATACATAATGACAATCCATAAATTACTAACTAATACTCAAATCACACTGATGAAAAAAAATTAGATTAAGTAACTTTCCCAGGGCTACATAGCTAGGAAGTGATACTTGGGGTACACAAAATTGGACCAGACGGTCCAATTCTAAGCCTGTGTTTTTTCCATTAAGTTATATGGGGACTGAGTGATTTTCCTGCGTCTGAGGTGTCCCTGCCGGCTATAGAGGAACCAGTGGGTATTAGGGCAGACTCTAGATGAAGAAGCATAGAAGACTCTGATCAAAGCATTTTTTTTTTTTTAATGAGAGAGAGAGAGCGCACACATGAGTGGGGGAGGGGCATAGGGAGAGGGAAAGAGAGAATCTTGGGCAGACTCCACACTCAGCTCAGAGTCCTGTGCAGAGCTCAATCTCTTGTCACCATGAGATCATGACCTGAGCTGAAATCAATAGTCAGACACTGGGGTGCGTGGGTAGCTCAGTCAGTTAAGCGCCTGACTTCAGGTCATGATCTCACCACTCATGAGTTCAAGCCCTGTGTAAGGCTCTGTGCTGACAGCTCAGGGCCTGCACAGAGCCTGGAGCCTGCTTCAGTTTCTGTCTCTGTCTCTTTCTGCCCCACTCACACTCCATCTGTCTGTCTGTCTGTCTCTCTCTCTCAAATATAAATAAACATTTTTTTAAAGTCAGATGCTTAATGGCCAGGCACCCCATGATCTAAGCTTTAAGGGAAAGGAGTCAGGTTGGTCTTTCAGGCTTTTCTGTTGTCAAGACATTCACCAACACAATGAGAGACAGTGATAAAGAGCAGAACTTCTACACACAAATCACATTTGGCTGCAAGTATCTGGATTTACATCTCTTGAGAACCCAAAGCCACCAGCAACAGATGGAAGTATAAATGCAACAGAAGCTAAAGGAAACTTGATGTCTGGAATAGCGGACAGGACAGAATCCCAGAATCTGAGAGCTGCGATCAGAGTCATCTTCTCTGCTGAATGGAATTAGTTCAGTTGTACAGCCCTTCAACAATGAAGTCCATTCAAGAACAGAAAATTAAATGGCTCACTACTTTACTAGTCTTTCTAATTATGTTACTTAACATACACTGACTTTATATTATACAGGAAATAGAAGAATTCTGAGAACAAAGAATGCAGAAATTGTCTATAAACCAGACAGGCAGAGGGACCCAGCAGAGACTAGCAAAGGCTATAAGTCATCACATTCCACGGAAACATCCGGATGAAACCAGATGAAAAAGCCCTTCAGCAATACTCCTAAACAAGCTGGGGCTACTGAACTCAGGAACACAGCGAGGTAAGCAATATGGATATTTCTGCTAGTATTGATATGATATTCTGTTTCTCCGGATTAAAGGATTCCTGAAACAACATGTCAGTCTTGAATCCTAGCCATAAATATAATATAGTCACAAAACAACTTCGTTTTAAGAGGATCTGATGTCAGCTTCCTTGAGATTATTTCTCTGAAGACACCAGATTAAAAAAAAAAAGTAACAGCTCATATGACTGATTAAATCAGAGGGGAAGATAAAGCAGTAAAGACATCACTATTAGGATTAAAGAAGAAATGATACCTATGTGAATGTGTACTGTTTACATGGACTGTAACATTTCCTCTTGTCTTTAACACCAATATAAGCACTCAGAATCTGTAAAAGAAGAAACGTATAATCTACTACTACTTAATTTATACTGCTTCTGCTCCTTCATGCTACATTTAAATATCATTAGCATTTGCTGTGTATCTCCAAATTGACTGTCATCTTCTTGAGGGCAAGAAACATTGTCTACTAATTTTTTTAATTCCTTAAGGCACATAAGTAGAGGATTCTCACCTGAGCATTTGATAACTCCTTGATACTCCTCTCCTTAGTCAGAAACATATTTTAGAAGAACTCACATGGGAAACAGTGTCATGACACCATGATCAGCTTCTTATTTTTGTTGTTTTTGTTGCTTTTAATGTTTGTTTATCTTTGAGAGAGAGACAGAGCGTGAGCCGGGGAGGGGCAGAGAGTAAGACACAGAATCTGAAGCAGGCTCCAGGCTCTGAGTGGTCAGCACAGAGCCCGATGCAGGGCTTGAACTCATGAACTGTGAGATCATGACCTAAGCCAAAGTTGTACTCTTAACCAACTGAGACACCCAGGCACCCCTGATTTTGTTTTTTCAGTTAAAGGCCATGGTTTTGATTTATAGAAGGAGGCCCAGAGCGAGTTAATAGCTGTTATTTTCTCCCGAAAAGCTTCGGGCTTCACCTATACCCTCTTCCCATGTTCCCAAATAAGTGAAACTTGCATGATCACTGGACCCAAAACGGATAGTGAGGAAAAATAACAGCCTGGAGAAATGTAAAACCTCAGAGAGCACAAATGACTAAACATTAGAGGCTGAGAAGTTATCTTTTTCTTTAATTGTTATTGTGGAAAAAGTTCAAACATACACAGAAGTGGAGATAATAAAAAAATAAACTCCCATTTACCCATAATGTAGCTTCAAAAATTATCAAAACAAGGTTGATTTTATATCCTCTGTAACCCTACTCCACTCTCCCTTCCAGATTATTTTGAAGCAAATCTCAGAGATCAAGCATATCATTTTATCATTAACATATTCACTATATATTTCTACAAAAGCAAAAACTCTTTTTGAAATTTAACTGCATGCTCCCCAAATTAACAATGTTTAACAGAACCATCTTTGACTTTGAAACATAAACAGTGTCCTGCTGTAAAAATTTATTTTTGATGGTAGTGTAAAAGTTTTGGGAGTGCAATTGGCAATACTTATCAAAAGCAATAAAAACTTTATTTCCCATGGATTATAGAATTCTTCTGGAAATTATCCTGAGGAAATAATCCAGATAATTGAAAAGGGGAAAAAAACCGGTGTATTAAAATGTCCATTAGAATATTATGATGGGGGGGTGCCTGGGTGGCTCAGTCGGTTAAGCATCCGACTTCGGCTCAGGTCATGATCTCACGGTCCGTGAGTTCAAGCCCCACGTTGGGCTCTGTGCTGACAGCTCAGAGCCTGAAGCCTGCTTCAGATTCTGTGTCTCCCTCTCTCTCTGCTCCTCCCCTGTTCATGTTGTCTCTCTCTGTCTCAAAAATAAATAAACATTTAAAAAAATTTTTAAAGAATATTATGATAGGGAAACAATTGGATATTTATTAAATCATGATAGATATCTTATGGAATATTTTATATAATGATTATAAAACTAGAAATAAAGGAAAGTGTTGAGGTAAATTAATATAAGATGACAATTTTATTTACACTGTTATTGCAACTTTGTAAACTACTGGCACCTTTAAACAAACTTTAGAAAGGAATAACCAAAAAAAAAAAAAAATTAGGTTAATGGGTGTTTTTCTCCTATTTTAAAGTGCTTATATATCAGTGCTATTGACTTTATATTTTAAAATACTTTTTTATCAAATCTTTTAATTTCTTCATATTATAATTCTACCATCTGTCAAAACACATATCACATGTGTTTCTCCGTGAAGCTTCCTCTGAACACCTCAATATAATTTCCCTCTTTAGATTTCTGTGACACTTGACATTTAACTACTATTATTCACAAAAGTATCCTGAGAATTTTTTATTTGAACATGTGATAATCAATACATTTTCACTTTGTAAGGTGGTTCCTTCCCTGAAAAAAACTAAAACAATTGTATAGTATCACTAAATAAATCTTAACTTTTAGATACAATCAATATATTTCTACCATTTATACGCTCTTCTGTCTTGAATGTTGACTTCTCATTTCAACAAAATTGACAAGGTTAATTTCAGTAAGAATCCACTGAAGCTAGTCTTTGTTCACATTCCAATTTCCCAAGACAAAAATACCTGTGATTTCCAAACTTCCTTTTAGCAACAGAACTCTGTCATCAAATAAAATTTTATGCACCCACAGTCCATATATAGCAACAAGAAATCATAGCGGCTTCACAGCAAAGGCTCTGGAAAAATAGGCATGCCAGAGACCACGAGCTCCGCCTGCTGGCCAGCAATTCTCTATCAGGCTGCCCCAGAATCTTTGGAACCTATTTCATGAACCACAGCAATAAAATAACTCAAACAACAGTACAAACTCTGCTGTTAAGAAGTGGATGCTAATTGCATAAAGTGAATTTTTTTCATTGACAGGGAGCACTATCATGTGATAACAAATAATGTAAAAATCACATTTACCACACAAAAGGTGCAGGTAATAAGTAAGAATTGGATGAAGTGTATACCACTTAGCTACCTGTAGGTGCCAATCTTTAAATGTCTTTTATAAAATGACTTTGAAATGATTTTTAAAAGATTGAATTTTAAAGTCAATGTTTAAAAGGTCATCCCTGGGGCTCCTGGGTGGCTAAGACGGTTGAGTGTCCCACTTTGACTCAGGTCATCATCTCATGCATGATTCGTGAGTTTGAGCCCCACATCGGGCTCTGTGCTGCCAGTGCAGAGGCGTTTCAGATCTTCTGTCTTGCTCTCTTCTCTGTCTCTCCCCCACTTGCGCGCTCTCTGTCTCAAAAATAAACGTTAAAGGGGCGCCTGGGTGGCGCAGTCGGTTAAGCATCCGACTTCAGCCAGGTCACGATCTCGCGGTCCGGGAGTTTGAGCCCCGCGTCAGGCTCTGGGCTGATGGCTCAGAGCCTGGAGCCTGTTTCCGATTCTGTGTCTCCCTCTCTCTCTGCCCCTCCCCCGTTCATGCTCTGTCTCTCTCTGTCCCAAAAATAAATAAACGTTGAAAAAAAAAATTTTTTTTTAAAAAACCTAAAAAAAAAACCTAAAAATAAATAAATAAATAAATAAATAAATAAATAAATAAATGGTTATCCCTGAAATTGTAATAAAGATAGGAAGAAGTATACGACCCAGAACTCTTCTTAGGTAAGTGAAGTGTATTGTTGGTAAGACATCACTTGAGGCATGCCCAAGTAACACTATGATCTTCAAGAAGGGTGGCTCCGAGGCACCCGGATGGCTCTGTCGATTAAGTATCTGACTTCATCTCAGGTCATGATCTCATGGTCTGTGAGTTCGAGCCCTGCATCAGGCTCTGTGCTGACAGCTCAGAGCCTGGAGCCTGCTTCAGAGTCTGTGTCTCCCTCTCTCTCTCTGACCCTCCCCCGGTCTCGCTCTGTCTCTCTCAAAAATAAATAAAGATTTAAAAAAGAAGAAGAAGAAGAGTGGCTCCAACTAATTGCAAGGCTTTTGTTTTGCTGAGTGAAGTAAGCAATTTGAGAGTCGAAGCTAAATTGTCATGGGCAATAGTAGAAATGCTGCATATTGTCAGCTGTTTTTCCATGTGGTTTGCAACCTCTCCTCTAAATATCAAACACTTATTTAAGAGTAACAGCTTTAAAGTGTACAAATTGTTAACCTTCCCTAGATGACTGAATATTTCCATATGGCCTCAGTGTTAATATATATTAACCTGTGGGTTGTTCAAAATTTGAATGTGATAAAGAAGATGTGGTTTATATACACAATGGAATACTACTTGGCAGTGAGAAAGAATGAAATCCTGCCATTGGCAGCCACGTGGATGGAACTGGAAGGTATTATGCTAAGTGAAATAAGTCAGTCAGAGAAAGACAGATATCATATGTTTTCACTCATATGTGGAACTTGAGAAACTTAACAGAAGACCATGGGGGAAGGGAAGGGGAAAAAATAGTTTCAAACAGAGAGGGAGGCAAACCATAGGAGACTCTTAGATACAGAGAACAAACTGAGGGTCGATGGGGGGGGGTGAGGGGAGGGGAAAATGGTGATGGGCATTGAGGAGGGCACTTGTTGGGATGAGCACTGGTTGCATGTAAGTGATGAATCATGGGAACCTACTCCTGAAATAAGAGCACACTGTATGTTAGCTAACTTGACAATAAATATTTAGAATAGAATAGAAATAAAAAAATATAATAAATAATTTGTAGAAACTGGTAAAAAAAAATTAAAATAAAATAAAATTTGAATGTGCACAAGTCAAGCGCCAAGCCTATAATTTCAAATGACACATTACTTTCAACTCCACGTGTACTTTTAAATGTCTTAACTACCTAACTAGATTGGAAATGCCATAAAAGCAGGGACCATGTACTTTTTCATTTTTGTGTGCTTTATAGAGCCTAGCATGCTTTCTTAGACATAGTAAGGTACTAGTCCATTAGATAAATTGTTACTGAATTATTAAACTGCTTCCTTCACCAGCTTCTTCAAATTTCACGTGTCCAAAAATAATTCATTAGTTTCACCTTAAAACCCTACCTCTCCTCCACCTAATTCTCTAGTGTTTACCTCACTGTTGGGATAAAAATAATCTTGAACTTATTCAGTACCAGTGGAACCTTTTCAACACCCTTCCCCAAAAGAAAAGGAGCTAGAAAGGTAAGCCCAACTCAGAAAAAATAAAAGTCATTTTTGATTAGATTTGAAAAACAATTCTGAGCAAGTCATGGTGTCTCTTATTCAAAATTGTTACTGGCACAAAATTATAGCTTGATATCTGGAAACTGGGAAGAAGGGTATAAAAGTGCAGGTGTAACGCCTTGGGTATATAAAAGAAAGAAAATATAATTGAAATACTGTCTTTCAGGTAAGATTTAAGTTTTTTCATCAATTAATTAGCTACTATTCTTTTACTGTCCTGTTTAAAGTTGTTTGCTCATTTAGCTATTAGATTACTACTGTTTTTCTTATTTATTACAACACTCTTTGAAAATTCACACTTCGTTTTTCTTGCACGTTTCCCATTTTGCTTTTAGTTCTTTTTACATGGTCATCCTTGTTAATCAAATTTTTGTGTAACTTTTTACTTTGGCTTTAAGTGTATAAAGTCCTCCTCCATATAAACATCTGAAAATTATCCATTTTCTTCTAGCTACTTTATAATTTTTTACATATATTACATTAACTTTTTAAAATTAATTTTTAACCCCCCAAACTAGTCTATTATGCCAGGAACATTTATAGAATAATAATTTCAATTACTATCAACCTGAGATTCTATGTTTATTATTTATCAAATATATAAAAGGATCTGTTTTCAGAACTGTTTTGTTCTAGGAGTTCATCTATTCTTATACGCGTACAATACTGATTGTTTTCATAATGTTTTAATACTGAGGGAGGAAAAATTCCCATCATTACTTTTCCTGGAAAAATAGGAAACCTCGCCTATTTAGTTTTGTTTAAACCCTTGGGAGAAAATAAAGAGAAAATGGAGTCCTCTGTATCTGTGTGGGATCTGGTACATATTCTCCTCAGGTAAACAACATCCTGATTAATTGTTACTTTATGATTCATTCATCAAGTTGTGCTAACACAGTGAATTAACTGGGAAGAAACTGACCACTTGGAAGTATTCACCCTCCCACCCAGAAGGCAGACTCATCTCTCCATTTGTTTATCTTTACATACATAGGACCACACACCTTTTCTGGAAGCTATGCCTTCAGATAATGGCATAAGATAGATGCTAGAGATATTTTATGCTTTTTCAGGGTAACAACGACTCCTCTCACCTAAATATCTGAATAGCAATGTAGTTGATGATCTTCTGGAGTTTTCACTTCATGAAAGTCAGAAACTGGAGTTTTCACTTCATGAAAATATCTGAAAACTCAGAGCCAAAAAAAGAAACAAGTTTAAGGGAAAATTTCAAGAAGATAAAAGAGACATCAAAGTCCAGATTCGTGGTTATTGAAGTGCAGTTTGCAACCCAATGGTGTGTTTGGGGAGTATTTAATAAACCCTCAGCCATTTCTTTAATTGAACTTGGGTTATTTTCTAAGTACAGTTTTGTGGCAATTTGTGTAACACATGGGTGTGCCGGATCTCAATCAAATATAAAAATGAATTTCTGACTAGGGCACCTGGATGGCTCCATTGGTTGAGGGTCTAACTCTTGATTTAGGCCCAGGTCATGATCTCAAGAATTGTGGGTTCGAGTCCTGCGTCCAGCTCTGTACTGGCAGCATGGAGTCTGCTTGGGATTCTTTCTCTTCCTTTCTCTCTGCTCCTCCCCCACTTGCACTCTTACTCTCTCAAAATAAATCAAGACTTTTTTAAAAAATGAATTTTTTGCCACGATAATTTATGCTATCAGGGGTACTGAGACATTTTTTTCTAAATTTGGAAGCATAAATAATTATGTTCCCTATCCATTTTTAAAAAGTGTACCCCTTTCCATTTTCAAATGATATCTTTATGACTTGGAGAACAGGTTATTTTCATATTTATTTTCTTGAGAAAAAAGTATCTCCATTCCTTCATTCCATGCTTGTGAGGTTCCTCATATCTAGGCCAAGACCCATGGTCCCAGAATAGATAGGGCCTGAATTCCTCAGGATGTTGTTTACTCAAGACAGAATGTGCCAGACCCCATACAGATTTCATTTTCTCTTTTCTCCCAAGAGAATTTTAAACTAAAAATAGACTGGCCAAGCACATAGTAAGCCTATTCAAATGCATATGGAGTAACATTGTTCTTACAGGACTCCAACTTTTTCACCCAAATAAACTCAGAACGTGATTGTTCGTTTTTTCTCTACATAGTACCCTGAACCAGAAGTACAAACACAAGGAGGCTCCTACCAGATTCATTTTATTTATTTGATGGTGCGTTCTTGCTACTCATTCCTTACTACCTTCACGAAATGGTATTGTCTTCTTACTGAGGCTAGCTTTTTTTTTTTTTTTTTTTTTTTTGAGAGAGAGAGAGAAGGAGAAAGACAGTGAGAAAGCAGGGAAAAGGAGAGCGAGAATTCCAAGCAGGCCCCATGCTGTCAGCGTGGAGGCCACACAGGGCTCAATATCACAAACTGAGATCATGACCTGCGCCGAAATGAAGAGTAAGACGTTTAACTGGCTGAGGCACCCAGGCATCCCTCTAGCTAATCTTTTTTTAAAATTTTTTTTTAACATTTATTATTGAAAGACAGAGAGACACAGAGCGTGAGCAGGGGAGGGGTAGAGAGAGGGGGAGACACAGAATCTGAAATAGGCTGCAGGATCTGAGCTGTCAGCCCAGAGCCTGACGCGGGGCTCGAACTCACAAACTGTGAGATCATGACCTGAGCCGAAGTCGGTTACCCAACCGAGCCACCCAGGCGCCCCTCCCTCTAGCTAAACTTAATAGTGCCCAAGTGCACTACAGACCAGTCTAAATAACTTACAAGATTGGCAAACGGACACTACAGAGGTAGTCATAACTACACTGTATCCGGCACCATGAACACTTTCTCCCCAAGGGAGATTTTAATCTAAAGAATTTTGAATATGTGCTCTTATTGTGAAAATTTTGTGTAAAGATTCTAATGTTATATCAGTGTTGCCTTTGGATGGCCCCTGCGTTTAGAGACCAAATAATTGAGTGTAAGGACATACAGAGTGACTTGAATAGTATAAAGTAACAGTATACAAGCAAAATCAAATATTAATAGCCCTGTAAACTCAGATCTTACTATTCTTCTGGCCCTAGTAACTTAACTCCAAATATTAAAGAAATCAATCTGGTAGGTGACTAGGGCTTGGGAAAATTAAGGAGCACTGGAAACCAAGGGCTAACTACACAGTATGTCAAATGCTATTAAATATTACTTGGAAATAATCACATTTGTCAAATAAGATACTTGATAAACACAAATGTTTCCTACCTAGGATTTCTCTCCACCACAAAAAGCTAGTGCCCTAATTAATGCACCAACAGGTTGCATTCTGTTACCCACATTTCCATCCACTGACTCTTAAGTTTCATAAAACTAATTGTTTTGAAGAACCTGTTGAATTTTCTAAGGAATTCCTTAGACAGCACAGTGCTATTTTTCTATTCATAAAGTATAAGATTTCCTGGTCAAATGTATGCAGACAACAGCTATTTTTCAAAAGTTTTAGTGAATATTTACTACTTTATTTTTCAGAAGTTATATTTGAAATATGGCTCACAGTGACTTCCTCTACCCAGATAACCCAAGGAGAAGGCAAGAAGTCAACCGTCTTCACCAGCAGCTTCTTGACTGCTTATCTGATAGCTTCAACGCCACCAATAAGCTCATTGGGGTTTTAAACACGCACTTGCGGTGCGGCCTGGCCTCCATTGAGATGAAAAGAGATGGGACCATCAAGGAAAACTGTGATATCATCATCCAAGCCATGATGGAAATCCAAAAAGAATTGCAAAAGGTTGATGAAGCACTGAAAGATAAACTAGAGCCAACCCTTTACAGAAAACTTCAGGATATTAAAGAAAGGGAAACAGAGAAAATTGCAATAGTACAAAAGGTCATTTCAGTCATCCTGGGAGAAGCTACTTCTGCAGCCAGTGCAGTGGCTGTCAAACTTGTGGGCTCAAATGTCACAACTGGCATAATTAACAAGTTGGTCACCGTGTTAGCTCAAATTGGCGCTTCTCTCCTTGGTAGTATAGGGGTTGCTGTTCTTGGCCTTGGCATAGATATGATTTTCCGTGCTATCCTGGGAGCAGTGGAGAAAACACAGCTTCAAGCAGCCATTAAAAGTTATGAGAAGCATCTGGTGGAATTCAAGTCAGCTTCAGAAAAATATCATCATGCCATTACCGAAGTCACCAACATAGTGAAACACCAAATGAAATAAACAGCCACTGTGCCACTTCTGCTTCTCAACAACAGTGTTCTGCTTCTTTGATTAGGTTCATTTTCTGTACGTTTCCAACATGGACATAAATACAGTTAACAACGTGGAAAGATGGTTTAGAGATGCTGAAACTAGATGCCTCTAGAGTTTTGTATCAACAATGAATGCCTAAATCAGCTGGTTCTAGACCCTGTGAGGTAAAATTATATCCCAGGATACCTTCTTACACTGCTCTACCAGATCAACATTAGGTTTAATGCTATTGTAGAAGAGCAGGTGTAAGGGTTACCTTTTCCTTTTCTAATTCCTCAAATCTTTAAAATTTACACTGACTTTTGTTTCTACTACTAGCTTCAGACACCATTTAGTTCTAAGGCGATATACTTGGTAACTGCTGCCTAGACAAACTGTGACCTTTGAATGAAATAGAAATGCAACCATAATTTTGTTCATCAGTTTAAATCCAATTTTCTATAAACTGGAAGAGACTGAAATATGGTTTAGCAACAATTCAATTATGAAAGAACACAATGGTTCTTTACCTTCTACTAATCACACGCTATAACCTGGATGGATTTTTTAAAAGATAAAAGTTAAAACTAAAAAGATAAAGGCTCTGTTTCTATAATGGCAATCAACCCTGACCAACTGTGGTGTGATGATTAAATATCCCTCATGTGAACGTGTGAACTCTCTGGAACATTTAAAAAGAAAACATGCAAACCCCAGCTACACTTACATAACATGCATTTAGGATGCAGGGGAGGAAGCTGTTACTCTCATAAGAATTTGTCACTATGTCATTTAAAGGAGAGTTATAATTTTTACTACCTTGAGTTTTCAGAAAAATGAAATTTCATTTTCAATACTATCAGAATGGAAGCTGCCTCTGCTACATAAAACGTTAGGTGGCCCATTTCATTAATTACCTGATTTCAGAAAAATCCAGAGGTTAATGAGGCCTAATGGTTCAGTTAATTTCTACAGACACAAGTGTTTTTTCGCCAATAACTACCCATTGAGACTCTTAGGTTCTATTCACAAAATTATTAATAAGTTGTTGATGCAAGAATGTGTTTGTTACAGTTTATTTTTTGCATAAAAGTACAAGAAATGTCTTGAGATTTTAAAATCTCATCATGTCCCCAAAATTAAAAAGCTAGATGAAATACTTTAATGTTTCAAAATGTACTCATTTTCTCTTCTGTCACTGCTTCTTAAACTTAGTTGCAAACTAAATTTGTTCACATTCAAAATTAAAGCTTATTTTTTTTATTACCTAACTTTCAAGTTCTAAACTACAATACCTTGTTAATGCTCTTTCTGGGACTCAAAATTCGGTCCAAAACCAAACCGGGAAACTTTCTAAAACAAAGGGTAGTTTAGGTAAGGTACCGATCTTAAATGCTTAAGTGCACATTTAAATATTCTGCTGCTAAGATTAGTATGTATCTCCTTCAATGTTGGAGTATTTACAATAATTGGTAGTAAGAACTACATCTAAAATATTTTCCTATTAAGGGATATTAAAATCAGAAATAACCAAGGGAGTCTTTTAAAAGTATAATTTTTAAATACTTGAGCTTACCTTTAAGGGGAAAGGGGGAGGAGTCTCAGACAAACCGCAGATAGCAGGGAAGGATGAAAGACTAGACCTAAGTGAAAATCCGTATATAGGTATAGTGACATCATAAAGGACTTCTAGCTGGTGAAAAGACCAAAAGGGAAAGGAGCCAACATAAATCAACCTCGCCACTTCTAGATTTAAAATTGCAGACGTATCTCCACATTTCCTCCTCAAAAATTTATTGTAGATTACTGTAGATTAATTTATCGTAGATGAACAATCTGGAACTCTAAAACGGGCACTAACTTGCTCAAATCTACAAAATGTTCTGTGTGCCTATAAAATTTCCAGACCGACATGACACTAGCAAAGAGCAACAAACACAGTACCAAGAAAAATTTGGGGGCCCGCTCTCAAACAGACACAACCAAAAGAGACAGCACGCGCTTACATCACGAAAAAATCCAAAATCCAAAAACTATCACAATTCTGGCCAAAAGAAACACCGCAAAACAGCTAACTGGAATCGTCCCGTCCAACCCAACGTGACGGAGATCACGGAAATTAAGTCAGAATGTCTCGGTCCTAGAGGGAACGTAGTCTTCTCATCAGCCAATCACCTAACCCACTTGCTTCGCTTTCCTTATTTCTATTGGTCTAAAGAAGTGTCAATTAACGTGGTTCTGCGCAATGGGGGCGGGCTCTTACCAGAAAGTCAACCAATTCGGTATTAATCCGGAGCGGAAGAAGACTCTGGTCCGGGAGTTCTTGGTTCCTCTCTATGGTACCAGGGCGGAGAAACGCTAAGATCTTCGGCAATAGGGATAGGAAGTGACGTAAGGATGGCGGAGGGGCGCGAGGTTTCAAGATGGCGGTGGCAGGGTTGCTGACCGGGAGGCAGAGGTGAAGGCCCCTACGAGGTAAAAGAGGCCAAGAATCGTCCCATCCCCGCTTCCTGCAGTCCCAGGAACCCAGCAGAAGTGTGAGTGTGCAGGATTGTTCCACTCCGTTCCTTCATCTCTCCCGACCCTTCTCCGGGCCCGCGCGTTTGCCTCGGGGACACCAGGCCCGTCAGCTCCGGTCTTCCTCTCCGCGGTTGGGTCTCCCGGGTCGCGGACCGGGGGATCTTCGAGCCAAGGGCGGTGCGGCTTCCAGCGTTTCAGCAGCTGTTCACCCGAGTCAGTTAGCGCCACCTCCTGCCTGTGCTCGTTGACCGGCCGCTTTAGATTTGATGTCTTCTTGTACCTCGAGTCAGGGTCAACCGTCGCTATGGTTTCGGCAGTTGCTGCTGCTGTTGCTTCCCTTGGTAAACTGGGCTCCGTCCCACTGCTGCCTCTTCGGTTAAATTTAGTTTCCCCAGGGTTTTGTGGCCCAGTTTCCCTGTCGTTTCTGCTTTTAAACCAAAAGTAGTTCGTGCAGACTAAGGCTCCATGGTCTTCTGTAGAAATCCTCTGTAATTAGTATCTGTTCTTTGTTACAGTTGCGGGAGAGGAAGGTCAAAATAGGAGCCTGAGGGTAATTGAGAAAACAGCAAAAAAGATACAAGTCATCAAATATCAGGGGAGCCTATATTTCTACTAATGTTGCTTGTTCCCACCTCCTTTCTCCCCGACTCCCAGTTTTTTCTGTGAAGGAAATCCTGCGCAGGGTGAATTAGTTGCCCCTGGAAAAGCTTTGAAGCATTTAGCAGAAATCAAGGCATTTGAACACTTGCTGAAAGAGGCATTAACTAGTGAACTTTTCTTGACAAAATCTTCATACGAGGAAGAAGGGGAGGTATAATTACTTGTATAGGCTACTAAAAATTTTATCTCACGATCTTCCCTTTCCCACCCTTTAAAAGTCTACTTTCAGGGGTGCCTGGGTGGCTCAGTTGGTTAAGGGTCCGACTTCGGCTCTGGTCACGATCTCACGGTTTGAGGGTTCGAACACCGCGTTGGGTTCTGGAGCCTGCTTCAGATTCTGTGTCTCCCTCTCTCTGCCCCTCCCCTGCTTGCTCGCTCTCTCTCTCTCTCTCTCTCTCTCTCTCTCTCAAAAAGAAAGAAATGTGTAAAAAAAAATTTTTTAAAGATAAATAAAAGTCTACTTTCAAAAGAAAGTAAATTTGTCAACTTTATTATTGGGAAGGGTGAGCATTAAAAAGTTAACCCTTAACTGGAACAAGAGAAAGAAGTAATATAATAATGTCTCAGATTAGTAAAAATCTTGACTTGCAAAATATTTTCTCTCAAGCACGATCATCCCTTTCAGTTATCTTAAAAAGCACAAATCAGGAATCAAGTGGGTGCTAGTAAAAATGTGTGTCTTGACATTCTTGGACACTCCTTCATATAATACTTTTCATTTTTAATATTTGCACCTTTAGTTATGTTTTAAGCTCTTGAGAGTCAAGAATTCTATCTGAATTAGAATGAAATCTGAATTAAATAGCCTTAAATTAATGAGTTTTTGCTATCTTAAAGATGTTGGGAATACATGACAAGAAAAACCATGGAGAGAGACAAGAATGAACTATCTGTTTTTTTGAACTCACATTATTACCACCATTCTCTTTTGATTCCCCTTTCACCCTAAATAGAAACCAAGGGTGTAGGGAAAGATCTAATGGTTTTTCGTAGGCATGATTTGTCCCCATATTGTCAAAGCATATTCTGATTCTTTTCAGTTGACAGAGTCGGTCTGTTGTGATCCATTTTAAAAAGTTAGTAATGAAAGGAATGTTTCTTTTCAAGAGATTGGTAGAAGTTTTGTAACATAAAATGGAAGACACTTTGTAAATAGAGGAAAAATAAGCTATTTCTTTGTCTTTGCAGGTTTTTGGTTTTGTTTTGTTTTTTTTTTTTTTTTTTTATGAACAAGTAAATCATACAAGTTGTCAACATGGGACGGAGATCTACATCATCCACCAAGAGTGGAAAATTTATGAACCCTACAGACCAAGCCCGTAAGTGTCCATTAGTATGGAATGATAAGGAAGAGGATAAAATTGCAAACATTAAAGAATCTATTACGCCTTAATTATAAAACCAGCTGTGCTAGGAGTCAGTTGTATGAAGTTATCCAGTGTTCTTGGGAGTACATGATGAAAACTTTAAACATGCAAAAAAATTAGTACCCATATTTTTTTTAAGTTTATTCATTTATTTTGAGAGAGTGTGTGCATGATTGGGGGAAAGGGCAGAGAGAGTGACATCTTTTTCTTTCAGATTCATAGTTACTTTTTAAGAAGCTTAAAAACTTGTCAGGACATTTTTGGTTGACATAATTAAAGGGTGCTGTTGGCATCTAATGCGTAGAGCCCACAAATGCTCCTAAATATTATGGAGTGCATAGGACAACCTCCCACAATAAGAATTAATCTGTATTAAGTTGGAGAAAATGTTAGTGTTCAAGATTTGAAAGTTTTATGTTTTCTCTGTCTCTAAAGGAAAAGAAGCCCGGAAGAGAGAATTAAAGAAGGTACGATTTCAGAAGCATCCTATGAGCCATAGTGGTGTTTGGCACATCTTACTATTTGGGATTAGTGGATTTCAAAACAATATTTACAACTATTTGTCAGGGAAGATACTTCATACTGCTTCTAACAAACCAAAAAATTACTAAGCCAAAATACCATATTTGGAAACAGAACTGAAAAAACTTAGCAGTTAAGCTCATGAGGAGTTATTATAACATTGTCTATTTGATTATCTTTCCCAGTGAGTTAAATATCTTTGAAAGGAATTTTTTTTTTGCTATTAAGGCATATTGCTCTGTTAAAAGCTACTGAATTAGTGAATGGAAATAAATATGGTTCTGAATAGTTTTGTGGGTTCCTTTTTTTCATTTTGTAGCTGTCGAGTTTCTGGCGAAGTGTTTTCCCAGAATAAAAAAGTATTTACTTTATAGTATCATGCCTTAACACATTGAGAGAATGCAGATTTTTAATAGCTTTTAATGGGGTTTTCTTAGTTCATTGTTCAGTATCAAATCTGCAAAACTTTAATATATAGTTTTAGAATTAAGCTTAAAAAAACTAAGATTTTTTTAAGTAATTGCTAAAGACCTCACAAAATTGAAGGAAATACTTGCCTAAGAAAGCACACATAGTAATGGTCATTTATCTTTTTGTCTAAAGTTGAAATATTTGAGAGCAAAAAATTACATAGCTTTGGTTGTGGTGGTTGAAAGGAGATCAGAAACCGAGGAGAAGTTTGGCTTCATTTCAAATAGATTCAGATTCTTGATGCAAATGGAAATAAAAACTCATATGGGTGTCCAGTTTCTTGACATAGTGCTCTTTTGTTTCTCTAAGAACAAAAAACAGCGCATGATGGTACGAGCTGCAGTTTTAAAGATGAAGGATCCCAAACAGATTATCCGAGACATGGAGAAATTGGATGAAATGGGTAAGAATTTATAAAAGGCTAGATTTCATAGCAGGTATAACAGTCTTATACATGGAGGCAGGCAAGCAGGTAATGAGGAGAGCAGCACAGGCATGAGTAAAACAAAAGCATGATGACATTTGACAGTTAGGCTTAGTTTTAGTATCAGGAAGACTAAAATGGAGGGGTAGGGAGCGATTTGCACACTGAGGATCTTACCTAGTGTAAGATGAATCCCATTTATTTAGCTTGAACTAATTGTTATTGAAGTAATGAAAGCCTGTTTTGACCAGCTCAAAAATGAAAGCCTGTTTTTTCCAGACAAGACTGAATTCTGGAGGTTTTTGTTTGTTTTGGTTTTTAATTTTGGCAACTACAACGTACATCTAAGTATTATCCCACCATGAATTTATCAGTTTCCCATTTTTCCCAATGAGAAGATCAGACACTTGACCCACTTAGTAAGGTGGTAGAAGTCATCAAATACTTAAAATCTAATTTTATAGAATATCGTATTAGGATTTCTCCCTTTTTTCACATTTCTTTGAGTAATTTACTCAGTTTCTTCATATGCATCTTCAGTGTCACAAGTTTTTTTATAACTGGAATCATACAAATAACTTGTTATCTTTCCTTGAATCAAAGTTGCTTGAGAATTGTCTGTGTGATGCTACCACTGGAAATTTTATCCCAACCCACAAAGATCCATTCAGAACATGGGATTTTTTATTTTTCTGCCTCCTTTACTTTTTTTTAATTTAATTTTTATTTTTTTTAATTTACATCCAAGTTAGCATATAGTGCATTAATGAGTTTAGGAGTAGAAGCCAGTGATTCATCCCTCTGTGTATAACACCCAGTGCTCATCCCGACAAGTGTCCTCCTTTATGCCCCTTGCCCATTTAGCCCATCCCCCCACCTACACCCCATCCAGCAGCCCTCCATTTGTTCTCAGTATTTAAGAGTCTCTTATGTTTTGTCCCCCTCCCTCTTTTTGTATTATTTTTGCTTCCCTTCATCTGTTTTGTATCATAAATTCCACATGTGAGTGAAGTCATAGGATATTTGTCTTTCTCTGATTTCACGTAGCATAATACACTCTCTGGTTCCATCCACGTTGTTGCAAATGGCAAGGTTTCATTCTTTTTGATTGCCGAGCAATACTCCATTGTTTGTATACACCACATCTTTATCCATTTATTTGTTCATGGACATTTGCTTCTACCTTTTTTTTTTTAATTGCATAATGAAATTTTTTTTCCAAGTTTTGTTAGCAAAGGTTCCCAGTTTTAGTGGTTTGCCAAAAATCAGATAGTAAGCAAAAGAGGTACAGCGGGTCTCAACAATACATTAAATGAATTTTTAAAATCCAGTTATGTGGGATTATGGTATAAGAAGTTTTGTTAAATAATGTGGCAAATCTTGTGCATTTAGCTGGGGCAAGAGTTCTGGGTCAGATTGCGTGATCCCAGATGTTTCCCAGTTCATGTGGAACTGATCCCACTTGTTGCCTCCACGTTAAATATTACTATGGACAATTGCTGTCCCTGAGATGTCAAGACATTACCTATTAACATGACTTCAATGATTTTTGTGGTTTTAAAGGAGTTAATAGTCACAATTGAGGTTTATTGAGCTCTTATCTTGCTATTTACCAATTTTTTTCCAGATGTTATTTAACCCTTGCAACAGCTTTTGGGTAGGTGTGTTCTACCTGTTTTATGAGTGAGGAAACTCAGGCACATACTTTACTCAAGGTTGTGCTGTTAGGAAGTGGCAAGCCGGGATTAAAACTCAGGCATTCAACACTTTTATTAATCACACTAAGAATAGTGTGTGAGGTAAGACTGTATCTTCCAAATAAATCACCAAGTCTATGGCCATACCACCCTGAACGCACCCGATCTCATCTGATCTCGGAAGCTAAGCAGGGTCAGGCCTGGTTAGTACTTGGATGGGAGACCAAATAAATCACCAAGGTTAATAGGATTTAGGGAAGAAGATAATTAAACTTGCTATCTGTAAAAAAAGAAGGGAGCACTGTTGATCAGGGCTCTAATTACAATTTATAAAACTTAACACAGTTTATAAAACTCAGTATAAACTAGTTTAGGCAGAAAAAATATGTACATTGACTCCCATAGTTGGTAAATCCCAGAGGGAAGCTCTCATGTGTCTGTCTGGTCTACTCTCTTGTTAGCCTCATTCAGTATATTGCTAATGAACTTCTTGTGATGGAAGGTGAAATATGTGTGTGTGGAATTAGTGGGACACAAGGTCACAGCTTTAGGTTTATTTTATCCCTCCTGTGAGGGATCCACACTTAAAATCTCCACATCCACATTTAAAATCTCAGAGAAGTATCTAGTTTCAGTTTGGATCATGTGCCATTTGATCTCTGAGTCAGTCACTGGCAGGGGGAGTGAAGGGAGGCAGATATAATTGACCAGGCAAGCCTGGGAGTCTTGTGCTGATAATCCCTCTTGGGGCAGAAGACTTGAGATGAAGCCCTATGTTGAACACATGGAAAGAGAAAGGATTGTATGGTAACTAGACACCAGTCCACTATAAAAATAATTAAGTGGTGAGGTAGACACTACTGGATATTTTATTTGTGGTCCCATTAAGTCATCAGACTTTGTTGTAAAGTAGTTGATGTCCCCATTTTCGAGATGAAGAAGTTAAAGATCATAGAATTCAAGTAAAGTGCCCAGGATCTCAGAATTAAAGGACAGAGTCAGGTCTGACTGAAGCCTCACTATATAGCAAGTTGTTAGCCTAAGGGAATGAAAATCGATTTTTATTACAGTGATGATGAAATCAATTAGGTGCTGTTTTTATAAAAGAAAGTAAAATTAATGGCTATCTTAAAAGGGTGGAATTTCAACAAATGTCTGTTGCACTTTATAGTAAATTTTAGAAGTAATATACCTGGTCTAGGCCCCTTTTAAAAGTTTTAGCATATAGGGAGATTATATTAAATTATATAGTTAGTTGATAACCTAAATGAAACAAGTTTTTGTGTTTAATTTGAATATCTACTCTTTTCTCTCAGAGTTTAACCCAGTGCAGCAACCACAGTTAAATGAGAAGGTGCTGAAAGACAAGCGTAAAAAGCTGCGTGAAACCTTTGAACGTATTCTACGACTCTATGAAAAAGAGAATCCGGATATTTACAAAGAATTGAGAAAGCTAGAAGTAGAATATGAACAGAAGAGGGCTCAACTTAGCCAATATTTTGATGCTGTCAAGGTAATCAAGTTTCTTTTAGAGAAACTAAAATGTTTTTAGATTTGCTCTTAAAATTGACAGTGTGAGAATTGGTCATATTCTTCCTCTTGACAATTTTTTTTTTTAATGTTTATTTATTCTTGGGAGAGAGAGCACAAGCCAGGGAGGGGCAGAGAGAGAGAGAGGGAGACAAACAATCCAAAGCAGGCTCCAGGTTCTGAGCTGTCAACACAGAGCCGGGTGTGGGACTCGAATTCACGAACCATGAGATCATGACCTGAGCTGAAGTCAGGCACTTAACCGAATGAATCACCCAGGTGCCCCTTGGCAATTTCTTGTCAAACTAAACATACACCTTCTCCATGAGCCAGCAAATCTAATGCTACATATTTACACAAGAGAAATTAATCCATCTGCCAACACAGTAATAGCCAAAAACTGGAAATAGCCCACATGTCCATTAATAGGATAATGGATAAACAAACTAGTATATTTATAAAATTGAATGTACTCAGCAATAAAGAATGACCTACTGATACTCAAAACCACATGGGATAAAAAAATTTTTTCATGGATATGTGTCAAAACATGTTGAACTTCTTTCATAGTTATTCCATTTGTATGACATTCTAGAATAGGCAAAACTAATCTGTGGATGAAAAAATTTATAACAGTGGTTGCTATGGGATATTGTTAGAGATCGACAGGAATATGAACTATATGCATTTGTCAAAACAGAATTTATACGTTTCACTGTGAATTTTGTTTCAAAAATGTAAAAAAAAAAAATGATATAGTTGTTATAAAGTAGGTAGTATCGGTCCTGCTTTATAGATAAGGAAACTAAAGTAACTTTGCTTAGTCACACAGCTAGTGTGTGGCAGAAATTAAACGAAGGCAGACTAACTTTAGAAACCCAAGCTCTTCCACGGGTTATATGCTATTTCTAAGTTAATTGGTAAGTGCTATTTATCATCCAGAACATTTAAAAGGGTGGCTTTGGTGCTAGATACTTTTAATAGTTGGATTTCCATAAACAGCTATTTCAAACCGTAACCCAAAAGGATAAGTTGATGATAGGAGGGAGAAGAGCAGCAGAGTTTGTCTCTTTTAGAGGTGATAAGGATTTTTTTTTCCATTCATTGACAGGTTTTGGAAATATTGACAAATACTGGTATTGATATTTTTTCCTGATACTTACGTTAAGTGGAAAGCAAATCCAGTTTATGAAGCAGCAGGTGGTTAATTTTTAGTGGTGAGTTTGTGGCTTGCTCTTATCATACCATTGAAAAATTTTGTTTCAGAATGCTCAGCACGTGGAAGTGGAGAGCATTCCCTTGCCAGATATGCCGCATGCTCCTTCCAACATTCTGATCCAGGACATTCCACTTCCTGGTGCCCAGCCACCCTCCATCCTTAAAAAGACCTCAGCCTATGGGTAAGGAAGCGGTAGCATCATCAGATAGCATTTATTAAAAGTACCTTTTGACTATCCAGTGCCAAAATTATTGTAGTGGAAATGAAAGGCAATGTGAATGTAAGTGGTGCCCCGCCTGATTAAATGTGAAGAAATCCCTTAAAAATGTTTGAAGAGAGGAAATAAATATCTTCTCATTATTAACGTGGTAACTGTAAAACTTTCTTCATAGACCTCCAACGCGGGCAGTTTCTATACTTCCTCTTCTCGGTCATGGTGTTCCACGTTTGCCCCCTGGCAGAAAACCTCCTGGTCCTCCCCCTGGCCCACCACCTCCTCAAGTCTTGCAAATGTATGGCCGTAAAGTGGGCTTTGCTCTAGATCTTCCCCCTCGTAGGCGGGATGAAGACATGTTATATAGTCCGGAACTTGGTAAGGAGTGACTGTTTCTTTTGCTTTTAACAACCTTTCTACCGTCATTTTTTAAGCTGGCCCTGTTTAACATCTTGTTTACCATCCTCAGAACTTGGAAAATGAATGAGGATTACATGTACATACTAACAGATGGATAAGTCATAGAATTTACTTAAGTAAAAGCATCATACATAAGGAAGTATAGAAATGTTTATTGTGTTTTAAAATAGGCTCTATTAAGAGATGTCACCTTCTTACTAACAATCCCTTAAGATTCAGATACTTGTTTCCTTTTCAGTTTTATTGCCATCAGACTAGAACATAGTTTTATATGTTCTCTATATAAACAAATATCTTGTGTATGTGTGTGCATCCAAGTTTCCACATACAGAATTTGTTTTCAAATTTAAACCTTTTAAAAAATACCTTACGTTATCAAAAAGGTTTTAAAACTGTTACCATATGGAAATATTGTTAGACGGTATGAACAGCTCATGTCATATACAGAATCTTTCTGGTTCATATACAGAACCAGAATCTGTAGGTTCATATACAGAACGTACAGAAACAGGTAGGTCATTCTGAGTTAAATAATAGTTTTCTGTGCTCTGAGACCCCGTGTGTATGTGGAGGATCCAATAGTAATACTTGTTTCCTGCTCCCTCCTACTTTGTCAGCTCAACGGGGTCATGATGACGATGTTTCCAGCACCAGTGAAGATGATGGGTATCCTGAGGACATGGATCAAGATAAGCATGATGACAGTACTGATGACAGCGACACTGACAGATCAGATGGAGAAAGTGAAGGGGATGAATTTGTGCACCGTGATGATAATGAAAGAGACAACAATGAAGAAAAAAAGTCAGGTATGTGCTGATGAAAGGTCCATGGTATTGATCAATAAATACACAAGACAAAGGTCTTGATTTATTAATACATCTGTAAAAATAATTGTGAATGTCTTGAAAGGAAGGATCATAGCTCCATCTTTATATCTCAATCTTAAAAGTTCTTGACACATACTAAGTACTCGGTGGATGTTTGTGATGGAAAAATAAATTAAGCAGTGTATGTAATAAAGAAGCCTATGTAATAAAGTCCACTTGGGGAGAAAAATAACTATTTCAACAGCATGAGGATGTACTTTTATGGGGATGTGTAGGAAAAAAGGAGAATAAGCACACAACCATACTGAGAAAGCCATATTCACATTGTTGGTTTGTTTGTTTTTTAATAAGTCTGTTTAAATAACTTAAATTTTCTGTGTTCGTTGTGTCTTCACATGAACCAGACCACAATTATAATTCAGGTACACTTGCAAGTGAATCATGATGTAATGGAAACATCCAAAATGTAGGTTATGTGTCCATTTGATTATTACAAAATCGGACTGAGTTACGTGTACTTTTAAAAAAGAAGTTATGATATTGATCAAGAAAATGTTAAGCATCATGATAGAAACTGAGCATTGCAAAATGTATAATAATCTCTCACACCTCTGTAGTCTTGCAGTTTCTTTTAAAATTGTTTTTGTAACCTACAATACCATATTTATGTGTTAGTAATACTACTGATGTATTTATAATGATGACAGATCTTTCCTCTGATATTTCTTAAAAATCATGGTTGCAAACCAAAAAACTTGGTTAAAGGGGTGTATAGAGCTGGTAACGAAAAGTTATGGAGGACTTACATAGGAGCTAGCACTCAAAAACAGCAAGTCCTTAGAGCCACAGCAGCTCCATTTTTCTCTGGCATTGTGTGATCCTTTGCCTCCTTTTTCCCTTTTTCTGCCACCTTTTGTTACTCATACATACTCACCAGTGTACATGTGCTGAAAGTGGCTATCCTAACTATGATTTGACATTCATCTAATATTTGTTCATTTTGTACTGTATGCAAGGAATTTTCCTAGACAAAGGATACAAAGTGAACACAACTAAAGCCCTGCCCACATGGAACTTTGTAAATGTTTACCAACAAAGATTGCTTCCAATGTTGTACCCATGGCAATATGTTTAATAGCATCTAGTAGGTAGCTTGATTTATCAGGTTAAAAAGGTCCCTTCTAGTCCTACTTTGCTAAGAGTTTTTGTAATAAATATTTTTAAGCATCTGTTGGGATGTTGTTATGGTTTTTAAGTTGTTTAATGTAATGAACTATATTCATGGCTTTTCTAATGTTAAACCTCACCTTGCATTTCTGGGACCGACCCTACATGTTTATGATGTATTTTTCTTTTAAAACACTGTTAGATTCTGTTTGGTTATACAGGTGGGTATAACAAAACCAAGGTTAGGAGCACCGCCCTTGTGTGCAATCAGAATATCCGTGCATAACTTTGGTTCCCCCAAAACTTAATAGCCTAGTGCTGACCGGAAGTTTTACCGATAACACAACCATTGATGAACACACATTTTGTCTGTTGCGTGTATTATATACTACAGTCATGCAATAAAGTAGGCTAGAGGAAAGAAAATAGTGTTAATAATTCATAAGGAAAGTACAATTACAGTACTGTACTATATCACAAAAAAATCATGCATAAGTGGTCCCACTCAATTCAAACCCATGTTGTTCGAGGGTCAACTGTATTTTATAGTAGGTTAGTTTTGGTATCAGGGTTGTGCTGGCTTCATGAGTTCTGGATTGCATTCCATCTTTTCCTGTGCCCTTTTACAGGAAATTTCTGTAACTCCCACGTTTGCCTGAAGTTCCTTGTAAAAATTATTTGGGCCAGGTTAAAAAAAGATTTTTAACTACCACTTCAATTTTATAAATTCTGGTCTTATCTCTTCTCTGGCCAATTTTTGTAATTTATATTTTTAGAGAGAACTGTCTCTTATCAGGGTTTTCAGTTTTACAGGCATAAAGATATTGATGGTATTCTTCAAGTTTTTAAAATTGATGGATTTGAAATCACAATTGCATATGTTTACCACCAGTGGGCACTTCTTCTGTTACCTTTTATATGGCTCTTTCAGCACCTAACTTCTGCCAAATAGTGGGCAGCCGTCATATCTGGTGCTTTATAGCATTATATAGTAAGCATTTACTGAATTTTGTTGTTCCTGATCTACCCCATTCTCTCCCTCCCCTGGCCCCTAAGGTCTGAGTGTAAGATTTGCGGATATGCCTGGAAAATCAAGGAAGAAAAAGAAGAACATGAAGGAGCTGACTCCTCTTCAAGCCATGATGCTTCGAATGGCAGGTAAAACTGGGAAAGAGGCATGAAATCACCTTTTGGATATTTCCTCCTGCTAGTTCCTTTACATATGGTTTCCCATTTAGTGTCTCAGCAACCCTAAAGTAAATAATAAATCCTGTTTTACAAAAGTTAGGTTTGGAGAGATTATGGTAAGCTGTCCAGAGTTGCCCAGCTAGTAAGTTGTTACACTGGCATTTAGATCCAGGTCGGTCTTGTTCAAAAGCCTGGGCTTATTTCCCTCTGCTCCACTAACATAGATGAGTGGAATACTGTTTGATTCTTCCACATCTAAGTATTTTACTGAAGAAGACTATTGAGATAATTGTAAGAAAGCACTGAATTGAGCATGTGTCTTCAGGCATCACTTTTTTGCAGACTGTAAAAAATGAATCAGTCCCATTTACCTGGTTTAAAATTTCCTTTAGGTCAGGAAATCCCAGAGGAGGGACGAGAAGTAGAAGAATTTTCAGAGGATGATGATGAAGATGATTCTGATGATTCTGAAGCGGAAAAGCAATCACAGAAACAGCATAAAGAGGAATCTCTTTCTGATGGCACATCTGCTGCCTCTTCACAGCAGCAAGCTCCCCCACAGTCTGTTCCTCCTTCTCAGATACAAGCACCTCCCATGCCAGGACCACCTCCTCTTGGACCACCCCCTGCTCCACCTTTACGGCCACCTGGACCACCTACTGGCCTTCCTCCTGGACCACCTCCAGGTAAATTAGCACTTCGGTATTGTGAAAAATAATTACATCTCTCTGTGATTAGAATGATGAAGTCATTTCAAAAATATACATCATTAGTGCTGATGTTTTCTTTTCTCCTGATACCCTAAGAGAGAAAGGATAAGTGCGATTTATTCCTACAGCACTGTTTGCAACTCATAGTACTTACGACAGCCGTCTTTTTCTCCAAAGGTCTTCTTTTTTCAGGGTTCTTTACTTCTGACATTCGCAGGCGGAAACTGGAATACGAAACTGGGGGTTTCTTTAGTACTGCTTTTTAATATGACAGGTTGGCCGATTCTAAATTGATAGCTAGTGAGATTAGGGCACAGTAAATACTATCAAGTATCCTTCTTTGGTTGGGAATTGTTGGATGTCAGTCTTCAGAGATAAAAGCGATCAGTATTAATGTAGTTTGGCATACCAGTATAAGAAGTTTATTTAAAATGCGAACTTCTTAGCCATTTATGATTTTATAGTTCTTCATCCTGCAGTTGGCCAGTTAAGTTTTTTTCACTTGAGTTTATCCTTTTCCAATTAGTGGTGCAAAAGCAAATTACCTATCTTACGCCCTTTTCAGTGGTCCTTGTCAATATCTTATTGTGTTTCAGGGGAATTCTTAAAGCACCCTGCTCTGTATTCCATTTTCAGCTTTATTTTGGAAATTTAAGAATTCTTCTCATCTTTGTACAATGTCTAGCCCAGCAGAGCTGTGATTATGTTTTTTTTCAGTGCTGGGATATAAAGAGAAATGATCCATAACAAAATTACTACCCTATCTGGTGCTCAGATATTTGTTGAATGAATTCAGTTTCCACATATGTTTTGGTCAGTTTTTGAAGTTACCTGATTTCAAGTTAAAATGATAAGTCAGACCACATCGGAGTTACCTTTATACCACAGTTACCTACTTCATATGTTATTTGTCTTAGCTAATTTGCCGTTTTTCTGTTTACAGGAGCTCCTCCATTCCTGAGACCACCTGGAATGCCAGGGCTCCGAGGGCCTTTACCCCGACTTTTACCTCCAGGCCCACCCCCAGGCCGGCCCCCTGGTCCTCCCCCAGGTCCACCTCCAGGTCTGCCTCCTGGCCCTCCTCCTCGGGGACCCCCACCAAGGCTACCTCCCCCTGCGCCTCCAGGTAAAGCTTTTGATTTATACTACAAAAATTTGACTACCACATACTTCATCCTGCTCTAAGACATATTGTCACATTTCGATATCCAGAAGTCAAGGGGTATTCTAAAATGTTTTTAAATCGCTTTTGGCGTAGGTTGAAGTTGAGTTTTTCCAAAGGGTATTTGCATTGGATTCTGTCTCGTATGAGGGATTTTTCCCAGCCAAAGACCACCTTGGATTAGATTCTCCATTTGAGTAGGGTGTTTTGCACAGACAGGGACAGGCAACGCTTCTAATTGTGAAGTCATTCCATTTATTTACATGAGTATGAATTTAAAGTTTAAAATTATAAGGCAGATTCCCCTCCTCTCTTAACCAGTATCAGTGTGAAATATGCAGATTTCCTTGCACTCTTAGTTTGTGTGGTATGTGTATTTCTAGTTTATTACATTGACTCCCGGTTTAATGTGAAAGCCTCCTTTTAAGCTCCCCGGATTCTCAGTGGTATCCGGAATAATTATGAGTCTGTATAAGTAATAGCATCTTAGGTTCTGTGAAACTTGGTACTTTATATTCAATCTTAAAAGTGGTGTTTGAAGAAAAATAATCTGGAGGTTCTGGGTAAATGACAATGGTATGTCTGAACCATCAAAAGGACACGAATTCTGGGGCGCCTGGGTGGCGTAGTCGGTTAAGCGTCCGACTTCAGCCAGGTCACGATCTCGCGGTCCGTGAGTTCGAGCCCCGCGTCAGGCTCTGGGCTGATGGCTCGGAGCCTGGAGCCTGTTTCCGATTCTGTGTCTCCCTCTCTCTCTGCCCCTCCCCCGTTCATGCTCTGTCTCTCTCTGTCCCAAAAATAAATAAAAAAAAAAAAAAACGTTGAAAAAAAGGACACGAATTCTTTTCCAGTGGTGGTGACATAGTGTGATTAGTTACGTTCTCTCATTCCAAGGTTAGAACTACATTTCCTGCCCATTGGGCTACTTTTTTCAGGGGAGGAATGGTGTGGAAATCAGTAAATAATGCATGAGAATGAAACCCCCAACCTTGGCCTTGATAGTATCTGCATTACACAGCTAGTATAGTGTCTTGGGCTGTCAGATTTGAAATTTGACAAAGGTGACATCCTACTTGAAACCAGTTGGTGTTGTCAACTTTATAGATTAAAATAGTACATTACTCTGAGAGGAAGAAAACATAAATACAGGGACACAGACTGAAAGTGAATACAATTTCCTGGGGCGCCTGGGTGGCTCAGTCAGTTAAGCGGCCGACTTCGGCTCAGGTCATGATCTCGCGGTCTGTGAGTTCGAGCCCCGCGTCGGGCTCTGTGCTGACCGCTCAGAGCCTGGAGCCTGTTTCAGATTCTGTGTCTCCCTCTCTCTCTCTGACCCTCCCCCGTTCATGCTCTGTCTCTGTCTCAAAAATAAATAAACGTTAAAAAAAAAAAATTAAAAAAAAAAAAATGAAAGTGAATACAATTTCATGATAAAATATTCCTTCCTATCAAAAAGTATTCCTGAGTTTCAAAAGCAAGCAGTATGATTTTAGCTTATTTTTTCTAAATTGCCCATTTTTTAAAAACTGTCAACCTATGTTTTTAACATCTTTAATGGTTAAAATGGCTTCACGTAGTATTCATCGGCCCGTTTTCGCCTTCATTTAGGTATCCCTCCACCCCGTCCTGGCATGATGCGCCCACCTTTGGTGCCTCCACTTGGACCTGCCCCACCTGGGCTTTTCCCACCAGCTCCCTTGCCGAACCCGGGGGTTCTAAGTGCTCCGCCCAACTTGATTCAGCGACCCAAGGCGGATGATACAAGCGCAGCCACCATTGAGAAGAAAGCCACCGCAACCATCAGTGCCAAGCCACAGATCACCAATCCCAAGGCAGAGATTACTCGATTCGTGCCCACTGCGTTGAGGGTACGTCGGGAGAATAAAGGGGCCGCTGCTGCTCCCCAAAGAAAGTCAGAGGATGATTCTGCTGTGCCTCTTGCCAAAGCAGCCCCCAAATCTGGTCCATCTGTCCCGGTCTCAGTGCAAACTAAGGATGATGTTTATGAAGCTTTCATGAAAGAAATGGAAGGGCTACTGTGACAGCTTTTAATGCCAGAACAGGTTTCTGTTCACATGAGTGGTTCGTGGGGAAAGAGGCTCTTGCTAAACTTAGTGAAAGAGCTGCTTTCACTGTCAGGGTATTTTTACATTTCAGTTCAAGGAATATCCTAAAACTTAGCCTTGTTCAGAATTTGTTGCATATAAGACAGAGTTATTTCTTTCAGAATAGATTGGTTATTGAAGCTGTGCTGCTAACATCCATTCCCTTCATGCCACCATTTTCATCCCGTTTGTTCCCCTTCTCCAGTTCTTTGGAAACGTGATCGGGGGATCTTTGTTACTTATTTGTTATGATTCTCTTCTTGTGTGCTGTGGGCACTGGAGTAGAGATTTCTGAAAAACAGTTTATTTTACCCCATCTTGCCTTTTGTGTTTGAGTTATTTTAATATTTTCTTGTAAATATTTTGTAATATTTTAGTGAAATGGATCGCAATGTCATTTCCTAATACAAAGCAAGATATGTGGGAAGAAATTGTACAATTCTTTGATTAAAATTATTTCCCACTGACCTAAACTTTGAGTGTTTCATGGAATAAATAAATAAATGTTCTACACCAAGATATCCTCTGTGTTACTGGTAATATATAAATATGATATCTGTGTTATGGGCAGAAAAGAAACCAGTATTTAAAACTTGGGTTTTAAGGAACTACCGTAGCTGGTACACAATGAAACTCTGATTGAAGATATGGTTAAAACTAAGTTTTAAATTTTAAGGGATCAAGAAAAGAGGATTACTTTCTTTCAGAATTATCTTATTGGCTTTGGAGAAATTGAGAGGTTATTAATTGTGTGGAAGATGAGTCTTCTCAAAGATTATTTGCTTTCCCAGAGCTTTGTGAGCTGACACTAATTGATGATAAAAAGCTTTGAAACCATTTCTAAATCATTAGATAACCAGATAAGGTTACTTCTTTTACTTTATTGCATTGTCAGTTGTATAAGCTTTTATTAGTAAAAGCACATAAGGGTTGCCAGGTGGCTCAGTCAGTTAAGCATATGACCGACTCAGGTCATGATCTCACAGTTGGTGAGTTTGAGTCCCACATCAGGCTCTGCGCCTCCAGCTTGGAGCCCAGAGCCCGCTTCAGATTGTGTCCCTCTCTCTCTGCCCCTCCCCTGCTTGCACTGTCTCCCTCTCAAAAATAATACTAAAAAAGGCACATAAACTGAGGGACGCCCAGGTATCTGACTTTGGCTCAGGTCATGCATGATCTTGGGGTTCATGAGTTCGAGCCCCACATCGGGCTCTCTACTGTCCATGCAGAGCCTGCTTCAGATCCTCCGTCTCCCCTTCCCTTGCTCATGTGTGTGCATACTCTCTCAAAACTTACTAAGCATTAAAAAAAATAAAAGCACATAAAATGAATAAGAATGCTTAATTTTGTTAATTTGCACCAATACCATTTTCTAACTAATTCATCTAGCCAGTAATCCTGGGAAATGATGTTGGTAGATACTGTCCCCATTTTACAAATGAGAATATTGAAGCCAAAAGGTTGGTGTGACTTACCCAGTGGCCCAAAGTGTGAATATTCTATGAACAAAGACACATGTACAAGCCCAAGGAGACCATGTATACACTGAGCTTAGGCTAAGTGTACCTATTCTTTCCACTAGATCTTAAAAACCTGTCATGTGAGTCATCAAAAATTGGTGATATCCTAAAAAGATAGTACAATAACACAATAAGGCTGTTCTCTTGAGGGTGATTTCTTTGATGGATTTTTACATTTCTGTTCTGAGATCTGTGTATGTGACTTTTTCTTGGAAGTTACTCCGAGTTAAAGCAAATCCTGTCAAAGCAGTCTATGGATCATTTGGAGGTTTTTGTTTTTGGTATAATCAGTGCAGGCCAGTAAGTGAATTGAATCTTTTATCATTTAGATACAAGATTCAAACAGTTACATCATCATCAAGACAATATTATAATCTAAGTGTAAACAATTGTTCTCCGGTATTTGGTCTGCAAATTTTTAATGTTCTTGCTTAAAATTTATATTTTTGTCCAAGAGATTTGTGTTTTCACATTTATTAAGGGAGCTGTTGACAGTTTATCTTAAAGTCACTTCCTAATATCACTAGTTTAATTGTATGAAAAGTCAGTTGCACAATCTGACACATTTTATATGTTAGCCATATCTGCAGGAAAAGGGAATCAGCAGTTCAAAACTTGGGTCGATTCTGAGTCGGCACTTAACCATCAGGATCATAATTTACGTCATGTTTTCAAAAAACTGGTTCGATCACTGCTAAGCTTGATACAAATCTCTAAGCAGATAATATGGATAAATATTACTGTTTCCTTCTCAAAGTGTCACTTTGTTATACATTAATTGCCCCTTAAAGTCATTTTGAAATTCCTTTTACTCTTTTTCCTGGGCTTAAGATGTGAAGGATCACCACAACAATATTCTGCCATGGCGTAGAATCAGCGTAAAGTCCTAGACGACACCCAAAGTTCCGTTTAGTTTCAATTCTCATTTTGTATATTCCAGTTTGTGCTCTTTATAAAATACCACTTTATATAGAGTTGGGAGACTTTTTTGTAATATTTCTTAAACTTTCTTTTACTTCTTCAAGTAATTCTTCAGGCCACAGAAGATGCCACAATCACCACCTCATATACAACCGCACACTCAGGTTGTGTCCTCAATTCTGACTGCAGCACATCTATATGAAAAGGGTCGTCAGAATCCATTTGGAGGACAGGCCTTTACGGCAGCACTGCTAGAGTTCAAAGCTGTCACTGAGCAGAGGTATGGATAATTTCTACACACCGAGTCCTGGGTTCAGGAAGGTATAAATGAGCTGTGGGGAAATCTTTCTGTTCTTTCCATCCCTGGGATGAAGGACTTTTAGCAAAGGTCAGAGCTGGGACCTCTATGAAACCAAAATAAGTCTCCCTACCACAGTTCTCTTATTTCTTTTCTTTCTTTCTTTTTTTTTTTTTTTTTTTTTGTTGTTAATGTTTATTTATTTTTGAGAGAGACAAGAGTGTGAGCAGGGGAGGGGCAGAGAGAAAGGGAGACACAGAATCCAAAGCAGGCTCCAGGCTCTGAGCCGTCAACACAGAGCCCGACGCAGGGCTCGAACTCACAGACCACGAGATCATGACCCAAGCCAAAGTCGGCCGTTTAAGCGACTGAGCCACCCAGGTGCCCCTTTTATTTCTAAGAATGCCTTATAGTTTGGCTATGAAGAGAAGTAAGTAGGACAGAGGGCAGGTGGCTGAAGACTGGCTGAGCAGAAGGGTTTTGCTTGATCAGCATGCTCAATTTTGCTGAGGGTCAATGGACAGTAGAGAAGGAGAGGTTGGAGAATGAAAGGGTAGTTGATGGAATGAGGTATCTCCTGGCTTAAGGAGACATGAGAAATAAACTATTCATTCTGTAGATAGTTACTGAGCACCTGCTGTGAGCTAGGTGCTAGGAAAACAGTGTAAAGCAAAATCAGATGAGGTTCCTACCTTCAAGGTCCTTAGGGAAATTTCAAGAAATAAACTGTGTCTATATCACTTCTGTCCCATACCTTGAATACAGTATTTACCAACACTAATTTTTAAAAGAATTTTATTTAACCTGTGCTAATGAACAATTTGGAAAAAAATAATCTGACGGCTATTACATGCCACGTAGCAGTGAAAGACCTTTTCATCATATCTTTATAATCTTTTTAAAAATCTTCTTAAAAATCTTTTAAATGAGTTTTTTAAAAGGGGAAATGTTTTCTCTGAAAGGTTAAAAATACTAAATATCAACTGATTACCTTAATAGTGCTGCGACCCTAATAGGAAAAACATTTTGTTTAAAAAAAATAATAAGTTTGCAAAGAAAAGACCATGGATTCCCACATACATGTTTTTCCTTGATCTGTTACCATATTCAAACAGGTTATTTCCCCTCATTAGGCTTCTGAAGCCTAAAAGTTGTCTTGTATTGCAATTTACCATAATGAATCCCTATTTAGTAAGAATTGAATCACATTTACAAGAGATAAATAACTGATAACTAGGAGAATTAACACTTGAATAATGCTGTGAGATGCAAAAAAAAAAAAAAAAAAATGTTCTGGGGCACCTGGGTGGTTCCATCCGACTTGGGCTCAGGTCATGATCTCACAGTTAGTGGCTTCCAGCCCTGCGTCGGGCTCTGTGCTCAGAACCTGGAGCCTGCTTTGGATTCTGTGTCTCCCTCTCTCTCTGCCCCTCCACTGATCGCTCTCTGTCTCTGTCTCTCTCTCAAAAATAAACGTTAAAAAAAAATTTTGTGGGGTGCCTGGGTGGCTCAGTCGGTTAAGCGTCCGACTTCAGCTCAGGTCACAATCTCGCGTCTGTGAGTTCGAGCCCCGCGTTGGGCTCTGGGCTGATGGTTCAGAGCCTGGAGCCTGCTTCCGATTCTGTGTCTCCCTCTCTCTCTGCTCCTCCCCCGTTCATGCTCTGTCTCTCTCTGTCTCAAAAATAAATAAACGTTAAAAAAAAAAATTAAAAAAAAAATTTTGTTTTGGGGATTTGTATACCAATGTTTTGGGAGGAAACTTAGAATGCGATAGTGTTTATATCCATAGAATCTCAAGAAAAATTAGAGTCCAGGGAAAAACAGAATTAACTCCATTATTATCACTTCACCCAGCAACCTTGGCTCCAATAAAATGGGGAATGAGAGTAAAGAAAGATGGTAACAACCAAAATTCAGGCAGGGAGAAGGGAAAAACAGATATTAAAATAGCTCTGAAATCCTGTCTGATTTTATAAAATACACTACCCACAAACGAAAAGGTCATTCTATCTTTATGAAAGCTGGACTTTTTTCTGGGAGTTGATAAAGGTTGCCATAGTTAGGGACTTAACTGCAAAACAAAAAATAAAGCGTACAGACAAAAAACTCCATACCTTCAAATAATAGTTGTTGGCTTTTTTGAGTGATAAGGGAATCAAAATGCAGAGTACAAACCCAACATCTATGGCCGTTCTTATTACTGAGTAACACAGATCATAGGATTTTAAAATCCATAATTTGGGGGCGCCTGGGTGGCGCAGTCGGTTAAGCGTCCGACTTCAGCCAGGTCACGATCTCGCGGTCCGGGAGTTCGAGCCCCGCGTCAGGCTCTGGGCTGATGGCTCGGAGCCTGGAGCCTGTTTCCGATTCTGTGTCTCCCTCTCTCTCTGCCCCTCCCCCGTTCATGCTCTGTCTCTCTCTGTCGCAAAAATAAATAAACGTTGAAAAAAAAAATTTTTTTAAAAATCCATAATTTGTACTGAGAGTTTATTCATAAAATACATGTTCATGAAAAACCTTATGGTTAACATTAAAAAAAGCAAAGAATAACATACTACATTTATTAGAGCAACCCAGTTATTTAAATAGATGCTTTGCATTTATTTGTTTTTTTTATTTTGTGTTTTTATTTGTTCGTTTCCACTATTAGACTAGAACAGGGATCAGCAAACTTTCTGTAAAGGGCCAGATGGTAGATATTTTGGGCGTTGTGAGCCATACAGCCTCTGTCACAACTACTCAATGCTATCTTCGTAGTGTGAACCCCACACTGCAGGCAGGTGGCCTGCCTGTCACTCTCGCTGACCTCAAGGAAAGGACCCCAGGAGATCAACTCTGGGGAAGCAAGCACGTGAGGGAGTCTGGGCACCACTGAAGGCCAGAGGCCTGGAGTGTGGTCTCCCTGGTGGGGGGTTACGGGAAGCTGGTCCCCAGAGCGAGGCAAGGTTGCCAGGTCACAGAGAGACGGTGCATTCTGGGCACATGGTAGGGACAGATTGCCACCGGGTGTCCTCACACCCTCACTGCTTACCCACCACAACGACCAGCAGCCTGAGCCAGCAAGATTCGCCCTTTCCTCCTGCAAAGTCATTCCAGTGCCCTCTACTGAGAGAGACAGCATGCTTACCAAAATGGAAAAATCACTAAAGGAATTCGGTCTCTTTTCTCAGAAGTAGTACTGAAGTTTGAACGTGGAGCTCAGAAGCAATCAGTTCAGAACTGGCACTTGTGAGTGCGAAGAAAATCCAGTCTTCTTTATGTCCACTGTCACAAGACTAGTTGCACAATTATCAGCACCAATTCCTTTGACAAAAATAGGGAGCATTTATTCCTCCAGCTCCTCCTGGCAGGTCATTAGGCACTGTTAGCTTGTGTGTACTTGCTAATGATAAAAGGCTCGTTTGGTCATTTTTGTTCTTAACGAACTCTTAAGGGAACCCTGGTTGACTGGCAGTCTCCATGTCAGAGGTTTGTTAAATAGAACAAAGCTAAGAACTAGGAGGTGAGCAAAACATGCCCTGGGAAACTCTGGCAGAGACGGTGGCACTCGCTAAAATATTCCAACGGCTCTTCGACAAATTCCTGCCTTATTGGCATTTAGATTAAACATGGCTCTAGTTCAGGGCGCCTGGGGGGCTCAGTCCGTTAAGCGTCTGACCGGCTCAGGTCATGATCTCACAGTTTGTGGGTTCGAGCCCCGCGTCGGGCTCTGTGCTGACAGCTCGGAGCCTGGAGCCTGTTTCAGATTCCGTGTCTCCCCCTTTCTCTGCCCCTCCCATGCTCATGCTCTGTCTCTGTCTCTCAATAATAAATAAACGTTAAAAAAAAAAGTATTAAAAAAATAAAAATAAATAAACATGGAGCTGGTTCTACTCAAGGAGCTGAAGCAAAGAAGAGTGGGTGTGAGTTCCCCCATGCTTCTACGTCGGCCACTGGAAGAGACAGGAAGTAGTGGTATATATATGGAAAAAAATGGCAGAACAGGCCAGCATCTGTAAGTTTTATGGACTTCATTTAAGGTCTACTCTTGTGGGAGCTTCAGGAACACAGGAATTTCATCTGTTTTATTTGCTCTTGTTAGCACACTCTATATCAAGGGTCATGTGAGGGGGTGATCTTTGTCATGCAAGGCAAGGCCTAGTTATATTCTTCCCCTATGGCAGTGGGTGCCTGCTCACTTTGCGTTTGGATTACTAAGAGGCCTGGCCCTCCAGAGCCCCTCTTTGCATGTTTCCGCTCTGTTCTCTGGCCCCGGGAAACTGAACTGGGGAGACTGCATCAATGGGCTTTTTTTGTCTTTTGGCTTTCACTGGGGCCGGCCAATGAGAAGCAGGATACTGGAGGAAGGGAAGAAAGTGAGGTCATGGGAACTATTCCCTTGGACCCTCCCTGCATGGCTGTCTTGGGTTATATTCTCTTGGTTCTTCCTGTCATGCAGGCCCCCTCCACTCAACCTTCTCCTACCAGGTCTGGTGATCACTCCTTCCTTTCACTCCATCAAGCCTAAGGGTGGTAGTGGAGCCCAGCTGTCACTAACCCCCTTCCTGGTTTCCCTGTGCGCTACTCACATCATTGTAAATAATCCCATTGGGGCGCCTGGGTGGCTCAGTTGGTTAAGTGTCCAACTTAGGTCGTGATGTCACAGTTGGTGAGCCCCGCATTGGGCTCTGTGCTGATAGCTCAGAGTCAGAAGGCTGCTTCTGATTCTGTGTCTCCCTCTCGCTCTGCCCCTCCCCCCCCTCTTTCTCTCAAAAATAAATAAAATATTAAAAAAAAAAATCCCATTACTACACTTTTCTCAACTCCCCGCATTTGGGCCATGCCATCTGTTTCCTGGCAGGATTCTGGCTGATTTAGTTCCCGATTTATTGAATAAATATAAGATTTATTGAGTAAATAAATAATATATGAGACAGGGAGAAGTCATTGAACACAGATAACAAGTGAATTCATAACATAAAACTCTCAGAGTAGCGTTTGGCACATGGTTAACTACAATGTGCTTGCCAGAATAGGCTCTGCATTTCAGGATGAGACCCTGGCTGTGATGCAGGGGATAGGCTGGCTGCAGGGTGAAACACCAGAGCTGGGAGACCCAGGGGGAGACCATTGCAGGCAAGCACCCAGACTAACACAGAAGCGTGGAGGAGAGGAGTTGAAGATCTAGTTCAGGGACAGAGAGCACAAGACTGGATAGTCCAGGTCATCGAAGGGATGAGACAGAAAGGGAAGTAAGAGCATAGTCTCCAGCTGAGAGCTTTGGTTGTATGGCAGTGACGTTATTCGTTATTCGGGGGACTTATAAAGGGTGTGGCGCAGGTTCGTTAGGCGTAATGGTGCTGAAGAGGAGGAAACGGACAGTAAGAGCAGCTAACACTTGCGGAACATTTGCTGTGTGCCAGGCCTTCTCAGCATGCCCTCTGCCTAGTGTGCATCAATGTATTCAGTGCTTACTACAACCCAGTGAGGTAGCTACTGTCATTTCCTTCATTTTACAGACGGGTCAATTGAGGCACAGAATGGTTAGATAGCCCGCCCAGGGTACCCAATGAAGGGAGTCGAAATTCAGACCCAGGGAGGGGGTAGTAGAACGAAGGGAACTGGTCTAGTTCAGAACAGGCTCAGGTTGAGATCTCTGGGGAGAAAACCACATGGGAATCTGAAATGGGCAGAGGAAGTATGAAGCTCAGGAGGCAGGCAGGGGATATAGATCATAAACACTGACGGAGACACAGGGTAATACAAAAGGGAAAGAGAAAAGCCACAGAGAAAATATAAGGTAGGGCGCCTGGGTGGCTCAGTTGGTCAAGCATCTGACTTGGGCTCAGGTCATGATCTCACAGGTTCGTGAGTCCGAGCCTCGCATCCAACTCTGCACTGACAGTGTCCTCTCCATCTTCCTTTCTCTCTCTGCCCCTGCCTGGCTCTCTCTCTCTCGCTCTCTCAATCTCTCTCAAAAGTAAAATAAAAACTCTTTCAAAAAAAGAAAAAAAATATATAAGGTAATGATTATAACAATAGCAGTAATTTACTGAGCCCTTACCATACACTAATCACTAAATGCTTTATGATAAGGGATAGACACTATTACCTTATTTTTATGCATGCAAAAACAGAGGCTTAGCCAGCTTATAAACAAATGTCTATATTTTTATTGAGTTGAATTTTTTTTTTTTTTCTGACATGAGTTCAAATAAGAATAACAGTGGTGGGGCACCTGGGTGACCCAGTCGGTTAAGTGACCGACTTTGGCTCAGGTCATGATCTTGTAGTTTGTGCGTTTGAGCCCTGCATGGGCCTCTGTGCCGAATGAAGCTTGGAGCCTGGAGCCTGCTTCCGAGTCTGTGTCTCCCTCTCTCTCTGCCCCTCCCCCACTCACACACTCTCTCTCTCTCTCCCTCTCTCAAAAATAAACATTAAAAAATTAAAAAAAAAAGAGTAACAGTGATTTCTATTTGGGCTGGGCAATGGGAAGCAGGATATTGGAAGATGGGAGGAAAGTGAGGTCATGGCATTTACTTAGTATTTATATTTAAACATACAAAAATTATATAGAGAGAAGTATATATAAATATAATATAAATTTAAAATATCATTTATTATGAGCGATACATGGATTATATCATGTTAAAGAAATCAGAATACTCTTATCCTACCCAAAGACACACAAAAAATGATTTAAGATAAAAAGTTCCTTGATGAACATGAAAACAAGAGGATGTTGTTAGAGGATCGGGATGTTTGAAGTATACAAATGTGGAGCTGAAACACCCAAAGACAGTAGCTCCCTCTTGTGCATGGTGCTTGGACACTGCCAGCAATTGTCTTGAGATGCCCTTGTCCATTTCCACGGTTCAGCAAGCCCTCTTCCGGGTGTCACATTTTTTCTTTAGCCACTGACAAAGGGGAAGGCAGCCCAGAACAGCTTTGTCACCAGCCTGGACTGTCAGCCAGGCCTTGGTGCTGCTGAGGGTTGGCCTCACAGCCACACCATAGCTTTCTGTGGAACATAAACCATGTCATAGAACGCCAACAGCAGACCAGGCCATTCTGTGACCATGAAAAATCAAAACCAAAAGAAGACTCCTCTGTAATCGTGTCTGAGCTCTGAGCACAAAAGTCCACAGGGCGAGAGTGGACAGAAGCCTGACAAGTCTGTTTCTGAGCTATCCCCCGAGGGCTGAGGCGTTTGGGACTCTTCAGACCAGCGACCCTAGGACAAACTTTGCTTTCAGTCATTATTTCTAAATCAGATAAAGAGCTCTGTCTTTGTGTCCCTGAAGACTGGTCCATTTAGTTTTGTCTGGATCTGTGATCAGTGATGACTGGCCAGTGGCTAAGTTGTGGGGATCAGAAGTTACCCCCTTTTTTTCCAAATGTTTATTTATTTTTGAGAGGGAGACAGGGTGCGTGCGAGTGGGAGAGGGGTGGAGGTGTGTGTGTGTGTGGGGGGGGAACACAGAGGATCCAAAGCTGACTCTGCACTGAGAGCAGAGAGCCCAAGTTGGGGTTCGAACTTGTGAACCGTGAGATCCTGACCTGAGCTGAAATCGAATGGTTAACTGACTGAGCCACCCAGGCACCCCAGAAATTACCCCATTTTTATAAACCATGTTATTTTTCCTAGTTGTTACAATCTAAAACTGCACCTCTTTCAAGCCAACCACTTGCTTCCTTCATGTTTTCTCATTTTAATAGGAATTTGTACATCTCTGTCTGTAATAAACACAATTTCACCAGGGATATTTTAGAGTTGCAGTTGCCAGTTGGGCTTTTGAAATGAACAAGATAGTTCATTTAAGAAGTACTTTAAAACAGAAAGCAAATAAACCCACATGAGGAGATTGGTTGGTCTGATTTGTCTTAAAAAAAAAAAAAAAGGTAACTTAATACAGGACTTATCCCTCCTTCCTTCCCAACTGGAGTTAAGCAGTACTGGCTTTTTAATTGTATGACTTGATAAAATTATCGAGGACCTGAGTTACTTTCTAAATGTGCTGTCATTCTCTTTTCTGTGTGTATGTGTTAAAATCCACTGTTCAACACCTAAACTTTATTTCCTCTCCTTATACAGAAAACAAAGTAAAGCTTTACAGTGGTAATTTCATATCTGCCTGAAGCCAGTTGCCTTTCTTTCTTTTTCTTTTCTCTTTTTTTTTTCTTTTTTTCTGTTCTTCTTTCCATTTCCCTCCCTTGGGAAACTAAACATTAGCTGATTAAAAGAAAATTACTTTGTCCAGGTCAAATTTCTCATTTCAAACATTTGAAAAAGTCTATATTATACTAACTCAAAAAGATATATGCACCCCTATGTTCATTGCAGTATTTTTACAATAGCTGAGATATGGAAAAAACTCAAGTGTCCCTAGATAGATGAAGGGAGAAAGAAAATGTGGTACACACACACACACACACACACACACACACACACACAGAGGAATATTATTCAGCTATTAAAAAGAATAAAAACTTGTCATTTGCAACAACATGAATGGACCTAGGGGGTATTATCTAAGTGAAAAATGTCAGACAGAGAAAGTCAAATACCATATGATCTCACATATATATACACAATAAAAATGAAACGACCAAGCTCATAGATACAGACCACAGATTGGTGGTTGCCTTAGGTGGCAGGTGCGTTGAGGGGGTTGGACCAAATGGGTAAAGAGAGTCAAAAGGTAAAAACTTCTAGTTATAAGATAATTAAGTCATGTAGTTGTAATATATAGCATAGTAACTATAGTTATGAATACTGTATTGCATATTTGAAAGTTGCTAAGAGAGTAAATCTCAAAAGTTCTGGTCACAAGAAAAGAATTGTCACCATGTGTGGTGACAGTTGTTAATTAGACACAAATATTGAACAATTATGTTACACCTGAAAATGTTATACGGCAATTATACCTCAATAAGAATAACTATAGCTTTCTACAAATGATATTTATAAGCAATATATATTTCTTTAGGAAAGTAAATAAATTAAATAACTAGTTTGATGAATTAATAAGTTACCACTGTTTCTGTAACTTCTTTAAGATTAAAACTTAAAACTGGGGCGCCTGGGTGGCGCAGTCGGTTAAGCGTCCGACTTCAGCCAGGTCACGATCTCGCGGTCCGTTAGTTCGAGCCCCGCGTCGGGCTCTGGGCTGATGGCTCAGAGCCTGGAGCCTGTTTCTGATTCTGTGTCTCCCTCTCTCTCTGCCCCTCCCCCGTTCATGCTCTGTCTCTCTCTGTCCCCCCCAAAAAATAAATAAATAAACGTTGAAAAAAAAATTAAAAAAAAAATCAAAATTAAAAAAAAAACTTAAAACTTCAATTAAAATTAAAACATGTAAAAATATTCAACTAAATATTCAATATTCAAAAAAGTATTCAATATTCAAAAAAATATTCAACTAAATGGAATGATAATAAAGGACATATTATTAAAGGGTTCTTTGTCAACATTCTTCCCAGCTTTTTAAACAAATGTTGTCTGTCCAACTTCAGCTCAGGTCAGGATCTCACAGCTCATGGGTTTGAGCCCAGCGTGGGGCTCTGTGCTGACAGCTCAGAGCCTGGAGTCTGCTTCAGATTCTGTGTCTCTGTCTCTCTCTGCCCCTCCCTCACTCATGATCTCTCTCTCTCTCTCTCAGAAATAAACATTAAAAAAAAATTTTTAAACAAATGCTCTCGTTGTCATCAGATACACCCTCAAATTTCTGTCTGTGCAAAGTGAAAATTCATACGGTAAAAATGCATATCCATTCCAACACCATTAGTAAGCTGAGTCAGCCTGTCCGCATTGCCTGTGTGGGAGAACATAATAACTTTTAAAGAGCATTTTCTAATTATATGGCAAAGTATAAGCAAATTAGGGGTGTCCAGGAGTTCAGGGAGCCAAACTATGAGAAATCTCCATCCTTTGACAGACTCTCTCCATGGGCCATGTCCTTCCTTCTCCTCAGCTCCTCTTCTTCTGCCAGGAGATTAGATCGCATAGATCCTCACATCCCGTTCAGCTGTGGCTGTTTTCTGTACAGCCACTTAGGCATCTATACATATAGTCTGTGTATGTATATTCCCTCTCGATGGCTTTAGCTACTGACCATTTTTAGTTATGACTCCCAAATTCTCATCTCCAGGCCAGACCTTCTTCCCTAGGTCCTCTCACATCCAACTGCAGCCATTGTATTCTGACTCCCCTGCCTTGGTGCGTGCTGCCTCTCTGCCTGGAACACGCTAGCATGTCAGGCTAACTCACACACCTAGGCCTATCTCAGGTGCCACTCTCCCCGCCAGGCTGAGTGATACAGGTCCCTCTGTTCCCTGTTACCGAAACACCTGCTTTTACCGAAACAGATGTTTTGCCGAAACATCTCCCTTTCTTTACGTGTAGCCTGTTATACTGTAATCTTTTTTTTATTATATTATAATCATTTTTCTGAACAGCTGGTTATCAATTATAGGTTTCACACATAATATATACGCAATAAGTTGTTGAACAAACAGGTTCCGTTTTTAATCTGTGTGGGTGTAGTTAAGCCATTAATTCCCAAATAGGCTGTCTTTAGGGGCGGGGAGAATGCATATTAAGATTTGAATCTGACCGGTTAACAAGCTTTAACCATTTATTACTCTCTTTCCTGTTATAGGGTGATTTGTGGATGTCCTGTAATTAGTAAAACAGCCACTAAGCTTGTTTTCATGGGTTGTTATCAGAAAAGTCACAGGATTGCTAGAGTGATGTTTTTCTATTTCAATAGGTGCCACAATTATTGCAATGCACTCTAAATCGAGTTGCGCATAGAAATAATTACTTGTTTCTACATGGGAAACTTTTGTGCTCTCATTCACATTAACTCAATGACTCCTCTGCAAAATCCACTAATATAAACTCTGCTGTTATGCCCCCTTAATAAATAAAACTGAGGTTTAAAGAAATTGAGCAACATTTCCAAAATCACCTAACTAGTATGGGGCAGAGTGGACTTGAACTTAAGTCTTGTTCCACATAGCTGAAGTCCTTGAACACCATGGTACCTTTCAAGGGCATTTGTGAAGAGTGCATACAGCAGGTCAGTCATCACCAATTACGGAGACAGACTAAACCTTTTGATTCCAGGCAGAAAAAACTACACAGACCAGTTCTCAGAGAAACAAAGACAAGACCGGTCCCAGAGGAAAAACAAAGCATAAATCCTACCCAAGTCACAGCCTGCCACATGAATGACTTATCTTGGCAGGAAAGGGTATGTGTGTCTATAAATACAACTGTGGATTGTAAATGTATTAAAAAATCAGAATTCAGGTCCCACCTGTTCTGTCCTAAGTCATCTTCTACGCAGTCTAGTGCTTGAAGAAATGTTGGCCTTTGCAATTAACAGTCATACATTGGCAAGAATTATTTGTTCATCGAGGATCACAGGCTGAATTGATTTTGCAGTAAATGCATGCTTACTGCAAAGTAATGCAAAAAGTATGCATTTTTAACAGCCAATAAATTATTCAGGTTTAAAAAAACCCTTGAAAACAGAAATGGTGAGGGGCATCTGGGTGGCTCAGTTGGTTAAGCATAACCCTTGATTTCGGCTCAGATAATGATCTCATGCTGGGCATGGGGCCTGCTTAAGATTCTCTCTCTCCCTCTTTCTCTGCCCCTTCCCTGCTGAGGTGCAGGTTTGTGTGCCCACTCTCTTATAAATGAATGAATGAATGAATGAATGAATGAATGAATGAATGAACGAACACACAAACAAATACATAAATTACGGAAATGGTGAGAGACTGATTGAGTCTTGCAGCAAGGGAAGTATTTGAGGGGAAACAATCCCTGGGGCAGTGGAGGTGGTGCAGGAAAGGGGGCACTGGTTGTACTTTTAGGCTTGACTGGCTTGCTCTTCATGTAACAGGGTTAGACAGACTCCTGTGAATCTTCAGAGGAACAAGAAAAATTGCTTTTTTCTTATAAATGTCTTGGTGGCCCTTGTTCTTGTTTTGCCACCATTTTGGTAATAACCTTTCAGATGCCTCAAATCTTTTACAAAATTAAGACTTAAATGTCAGGGCGCCTGGGTGGCTCAGTCGGTTGAGCTTCCGACTTTGGCCCAGGCCATGATCACACAGTTCGTGGGTTTGAGCCCCACGTCAGGCTCTGTGCTGACCACTTGCTCAGAGCCTGGAGCCTGCTTCGAATTCTGTCTCCCTCTCTCTGCCCCTCCCCCACTCATTCTCTCTCTCTCAAAACTAAACAAACATTAAAAAAAAGACTTAAATGTCAAAACCAGCATTGGATATGTACACACTTTATATCATATATATACACATGCCATATATATGTATATATATTATATATATGCCATATATATGTATATATATTATATATATATGCCATATATGTATGCATATATTATATGCCATATATATACATATATATATATGTGTGTGTGTATATATATATATATATATATATATATATATAGTCCTCTACTGCCTACCATTTCCCCAAAGTGGTAACACTGAGAACTATCCTAATGATTGTGTGCTAAAAAAACAAAACAAAACCAAACAAAAGGCTGTTACAGTTATACCTTAACCTATAAGGGTAACCCCAGATCTTGTAGGAAATCATACTTTTTTAAAATTTATTCAGCACCTAATATGTGCCTCATACGTATAGTAAATGAACTATCTCAGTCCTTAAAATTGGTATTATGACTGTTTTACACATGATGAAGCCTTCTGGATGGAAGGTAGGAGTGCAGTAAATAAATAGCTGTGGATATCTTGGCACCTGCCCATGGTACCCTTGGAGTCTATTCTCCTGGGGAATTAGGGGGCAATAATCTGCCTCCTAACAAAGATGTGTGTAGCCCTCAAAGTTGACCATGTCGGAGAAGTAATCCCGACCTTCATTTCCACAAGCAGCAGACAGACACAAGTATTAATGGAAGCTGAAGGGGATTCTTTTTCTGATATTAACATTTCTTTGTTCAATGTCCTGTCTTCAGTTACCAGGAAAAAGAAGTGAGCTCACAGAGAGTGGAAATCTAGTTGTCCTCATTCACAGCTGTACTCCCTCAATAAATACTGGGGAAGAAATAAAGAAAGTCAATGTGGGAAAATGGGCCACACACTACCAAAATGAAGAAATATATATATATATGTTTTGTTTGTTTTTTTTTTTTTCTTTGAAAGGAAGACTGCAACTCTGACTCATAGGAAAGAGGACTCCAAAGATGTGAAATCTGAACTGGGATCCTACTTGTGGGCCTGGTGGGCCAGGATGAAGCTTGCAGAAAAGGGTAAGATGGAAGGGTCAGTTGAGGACAGAATAGGATGGCTAGGGTTTAAACTTTTAAATGTGGATTCCTGATCTGAGACGTGTTTCTTCTTGCACTTACGTCATTTACCCTTACATTTGCACACATCCCATGTTTATTAAAGCATTACTGTACAATTAAGCAATGCAAACCCTAGAAGACTGTTGGGATGAGATCTTTACTCCATGCCAATGGGGGAACATAAAAGACTTCAAGCAAGTTATTTGTTGTTAGGAAGCAAAATCAAATTGATTACATTTCCAAAGGAGTATAATATGGTGGAGACAAGGCCATCGTGAGAAAATCATTTTAAAAGCTCCTAAGCATAAGCAACTCATGACTAAAGACACTGCATTGTTATGCAACATGAGTGTCAGGAGAACAAATTTACTCATGACTCATGCTTCTGTATTACACATCTTACTGGATGTTTCCTTCACCTTAAAGAAATGTGAACATAAGTGTGTATATAAAAATACCTGCTATCCAAAGCATGTAAACACAACAGCTATTAGGCTAAGAAAAATCTGTTGACATGGTGTCATCAGAACCACTCTTCCAAGACTGAGAGTTACTCCATCTTTTGAAAAGTATGGCCAGTAAGCCAACGTCCTGCCAGACACCAGCTAGCCCCTGCTGCGTCTTCCGAATTGGGTCGTCCTGAACAGCCGGGACAAGACAGAAGAGTGAAAGCCCTGAGAAAGAGGTGTAAAAATAATCCCCCTGCCGCAACCGCACCCTACTCTGCCTGTCTTTTGCATTAAGGCGAGTAGGGAGAGACCCCAACTCTGCCCAATTCCAAGCCAGTGGGTCCCTCCTGGTCTCCTTTGTCCGCCCACAAAACGCCTCGAGGGTGCGGACCAAAGTAGCCCACAAAGCGGCTGAAGCCAACCCACCGGTACCTGCTCCAGAGGTCTCCCGGTTGCCCCCCGGGTCATCCGGAAGGTCCCCGAGACTACATAGCTCTCTCCACCACACGATTTTCACCGACTTTATTGGCCCTGGACTTGGCGGGCCCCTCGCCGCCCACCTCCCCACTATATCCCGCCAGCCTTCCATGACATCGAGTATATTGAAAAATACTGCGGGCGGTTATGAAAAGAGCCTTTGCTGGGAAAGCCAGCTCCCCTGTGGTGGCGTCAGGATCACTTGCTCTTCGCCTTTTGACTCTCCGTCTTCTTGGGCAGCAGCACGGCCTGGATGTTGGGCAGGACGCCGCCCTGAGCAATGGTGACTTTCCCCAACAGCTTGTTTAGCTCCTCGTCGTTGCGGATGGCGAGTTGCAGGTGGCGAGGGATTATTCTGGTCTTCTTGTTGTCACGAGCGGCATTGCCAGCCAACTCCAGGATCTCCGCTGTCAAGTACTCCAACACCGCCGCCAGGTACACGGGCGCCCCAGCGCCTACTCGCTCCGCGTAGTTACCTTTGCGCAGCAGTCTGTGTACTCGACCGACCGGGAACTGGAGGCCCGCGCGGGAGGACCGAGATTTAGCCTTTGCCCGCACTTTGCCGCCCTGCTTTCCACGACCAGACATGTTCACCTCTCTCCAAAAACTCCTGCCTGCGAAGCGAAACGCAGCAATCCAGCTCTGAGCAAGTGAATGTGAAGTACTACACCGGAACTGCCTTTAAGACTTTGTGCTGACACTAGGCGGTGCCTTCTCATTGGGCGCAGCAACATCCTCAGTTCTATTGGCCAATGACAGGCAGGCTCCGCTTCCAACCAGCGCTCCTGGTTGAGGGACCGCCTTCTCCAGCTCTGTCCAATCAAAAGAGCAAACTCCTAGTCCTCATTTACATAACCCCCCATATGAATACGCAGGACCGGACCGCTCTGCGTTTGGGGCCTTCGTTGAATTCAGTGCATCCTGAGATTTGAACGTGCAAGTTTGCTCCAAGGAACGTCTTAAGAATTAAGGAACCATGGTTAGAAACTGAAAAATCTGGAAGAGCTACTCTGTCTACAAGCACGAAGCACTCCAGCAAGAAATACTAAAAGCAATTGAGGACGCAGGGTGAGCCCTACTTTGCTATGCCCGGTAGGTGGATTTTCTCACCGTATACAGCATCCTAACCAGCTAATTATCTGACTCCAGACCCCGCGCTTGTGGGCAACACTGCCCCTCTGCCTGCCGTTTCTTTAAACATGCGCGCCTTGTATCCTGCAAACTCAGATGCGCCTGCTGTTACTCAACAGTGTGGGGAGCTGGCTCCAAAAGATGCCTCGGACTGAACTGACCATCTGAACTTTCTTAATCAGCCTAGATGACACTGGATCCCCGCGCAACTCTGCCATTCACAGGTTGCCAATCTTCGCTTCTAGGGACTGCGAAACTAGAGTGCTAGACTAGACGTGAATGCTTTCTTCAGAGACTGCAACAAGTTCGGTTAGCCAAAACCTAACATGTCTTGTCTTTGAGGTTATGAGCCTGAAAAGAGTCTCTGGATTCCAGGGAGAGGCCACAGGAGCAGCACAGTTTCTGAAGCACAAAATCTTGGCCCTGGTTTGCTCCTTATTCATCACCGCGCTGCTGATCATGTTCTCCAAGAAGACTGAGGGTCTCCTTGTAGAGGAGTCCGGAAATCAATATGGTCGCCTAAGACATTCTGGTGGCACTTGGTAGTTCCCTTTCCCAGTCCTCTGCTGCCCCTGTGGTGCTCCAGTCCTGAAAAGACTAAAAAGAATGGTAGCAACTGTACTTACCTAAATTGCAGAGCCATAGCATTTGGAACAAAATAAGTTGGTTGTTTTTTTTTTTTTTATTTTTTTTCAACGTTCATTTATTTTTGGGACAGAGAGAGACAGAGTATGAACGGGGGAGGGGCAGAGAGAGAGGGAGACACAGAATCGGAAACAGGCTCCAGGCTCTGAGCCATCAGCCCAGAGCCTGACGCGGGGCTCGAACTCCCGGACCTAGAGATCGTGACCTGGCTGAAGTCGGACGCTCAACCGACTGCGTCACCCAGGCGCCCCTGGTTTTTTTATAAGAAACTATTTTTTAACAATTCACTGACATAATTTAACAATTATACAATTATACTATTTGTTTTAAGCACATTAAAATAAGCAACATTTTATGTGGATTATAGTATCCGTTTAAAAGTAAAACAAATTTACCCTCCCACCATCCTAATTAAAGATTTGATTGCAATGAAATCACATTTTTGCCTATTTCTGTACGTGTCCTTATTGCCTAGAACAATGATTAACCTATATATACATAGTAGACACTCAATAAATGTCTTTGAAGTTGAGAAGCAGTATACTGTTATGATTAAGTCATTCATTCTGGAGCCAAACTGCCTTGGTCCAAATCCTGGCTGTACCACTTACCAGTTGATAAGCTCTGTAGGTATCCCAAAGTGTTTGAAGATTAAATATGTTAGTAAGCATCCAACAACTGCTAGATAAACTGAATAATGGACAAACCTCCGGTGCATTTATTAACATGTTCTTGATATGAGTTTTGTAAATTTTGCTTAAATTTTGCCTGTATTAAGGGAAACTTTTAACAATTATTATTTTGGATATGTTTTCCTTTTATTCTTGTCAGCAAGAGGATTTCTAACTTGAAAATGTTCTAACTTTGATTTTTTAGTCTTAATAAAATATAAGTTAATCAACCAATTTACCATTATAAGAATCCCGATCTCTTCAAGATCTGATAGACTTTTCTTTCTTCCTGTCAAGGATTAAAGTCATGTAGTACAATATGACTATTCAGGATTTTTTGCAGTCATACACACAGTACTCTGAGGACTCTTTTATCGCTAACAATGAAAATGTGTTATGGAGATGGGTAAGGATGGGTAAATTATAAGCATTTATACCTATCGAAAAAATTGCTATAAAGCTTTTTTAGAAAGTTAAAGACTGGGGACAGGGAGTACAATTCACTACAATATTCCTTCCTCCAGATGTTAAGTGCCTGGGAAAGAGTTATGAATCATCCTCTAAATACTGCTGCCTTTTATCAATAAAACCTTTTGGGAGGACAGAGAGTCCTGTATCCTAGAGCGGTGAAACTACTGAGAGTTTCATTTTGTTCAGGGATTCTCTTAAGAAAAAGATTGAAAGCCTCCTGATGAGCTATTTGCAATACAAATCACTCTTTCAAGCTACGATCATGGGCTCTATTATTTTAAGACCTCTGAATTTTAAAGTGGAAGATGTGAGAACCTAAAGTTTGAATGAAATAAGAAATTTACTTTATTTCAACTAAATAATCATAGAAATCGTTATTTGTTGAAAAGCAAAAGTGCGCGGTGTTGGGGAAGAGGGCAGAGGAGGCAGAATAATCTGTAAAGGGCGCACAAGCAGTGATAAGGCAAAGTCTGGGAGGAGTGAGGAGGGGATAAGATCTTTTTTGAAACAATTTTAATTCTTTCTTTGCGGGGGTCACAAAAGAGAAAAAAGTATTAAAAAATCTCCTCTGCCTCCCACTAGTGACTTGAAAAGATCCACAGATGAAAAGGTGTAAAGCTAATTGCTTTGAAATCTAACAAGATAGAATGCATTCCCGGCTACTATTTATTTTTCATATTAGTCTGGGAATGCTGTTAATAAAGTAAGCATTCCTAGAAAGCGCGCGAGAATGGGTATAGAGGGGACACGGGAGGGAGGAGGTGGGGAGAGGAAGCCAGCGCGCATAAATCTGGCCTATTTTTACTCAAGCGTTGAGAAAACGAAATACCAATGAGTCTTTCCTCAATTTTACAGTAAAAGTACCAAAAAGCTTTCCCAAGAAAGCAAACAACGAAAGTCAACTCCTTCTGCTCACAGCTCCCTCCCTCATTTTGGGAGGGTGGAAAAAAAAAAGTCCCTTCGCGCCTAGAGCTCCGCCCACTTGCTTGAGGTTTTCAAACAGGTCCGCCGCCAGGCAATATAAGGCTTGGTCTCCAGTTTTGTAACCCCTAGCTTCTTGCTCTTCGGCTTTCAGGTTTTTGCGTACTGAAAGGATGTCTGGTCGCGGGAAAGGCGGCAAAGGGCTGGGAAAAGGAGGCGCCAAGCGCCACCGGAAGGTCTTACGGGACAACATCCAGGGTATTACGAAGCCCGCCATCCGCCGGCTGGCCCGCCGAGGGGGTGTCAAGCGCATTTCGGGACTCATCTATGAGGAGACCCGGGGAGTACTTAAAGTATTTCTGGAGAACGTGATCCGCGATGCAGTGACTTACACGGAGCACGCCAAGCGCAAGACCGTCACGGCAATGGACGTGGTGTACGCGTTGAAACGCCAGGGCCGCACGTTGTATGGCTTCGGTGGCTGAGCAGTCCCGGCGGCTTATCTCCACATTTCTAAAGGCCCTTTTAAGGGCCCCCAGGACGTCAAGAAAAGAGCGAATACTTTGCATTTACTGTGTGAATGTGGAATCTAGACGCAGATCGGTGCATTGGCTGAAATGCACCAGCCCGGTGTCCTGAAAGTACCTGTCCCGGAGGGTAGCTGCAGGTTGCAGGCGGCGGGCTTTGGGCTTCCGGGGGGAGGTGTGGGCGGTTAGTGCTTGCAGTAGGGGCCCAGCGCCGCTCTCATAGGATGTAGTCTGGGGAGTGCGGTACCGGGTGGAGACCTCGTTCTATGGTACACATACACACTGGGCTCCTGAGGTGACTTCGGGTTCCATTTGAGGGAAGGAGGTATCTCCACTGCAGAAAATCCACGTTTTAGATGTGGCGGTTGGCTTGTAAGCGGCCGAGGCCTCTGTCCCTGAGCCTATATACAGGATTCTATGCAAATTAGGGCTAGTTGGTGCTGCCTCCGATTGGGTCTGGGGACCACGCGTCAGAGGGGACGGGTCCTCGTCAGTGCGGCACGGTTGCCTGGCCCCTGAGAAGGCGGAAGTGCAGATAGCGCGGAAAGTGCTAAGTGCGGTTCTAGTGTGGCACGCAGTAGTGCCGCCTTCTGTGAGTATTTTCTTTGCTGACGTTTGAGTAGGAGGTGACCCAGTGCCGACGCTGAATAAAGGCGGCCAAGCGCGGGCGAAGTCGAAGGCGGGGCCAAGGCTCGCGGCCTCGGCCAGTGGCCAGCTGCAGTTAGCGGCATGGAGCGGGTGAGCATCCCGGCCCGAATGCCTGGCGGTGGTGCTCTGACCCCTGGCCGTGGAGATCCAGGAGTTAGCCGGCAGTGCGGCCAGGGGTGCGGGGCGGCATCGTGCTGCTGTTCAGGAGGAGATAAGCCCTAGCTGTAGAGTAAAAGCCCTTTTCTGAGCCGTCGGCGGGGCTGTGGGTGGGAGCTGGACGGAGGCCCGCGTTCTGATAAATTCGGTGGAAATGGTGGGGGCGAGGTAGCTGTGTAATCGCGGGTCCTGCCCAGTGATTCCGCGGTGTGGCCTGGAAACCCGGAGCAAGGGCGGCCTGTTTGAGGGCGCTTTCCCCAGGCGACTGTAGGATCAGGACCCTGGGGACCCGTCTTTGTGCTGGCCGGCAGGGGCCGCCAGTGGGGCGAGGCGGGAACGGAGCTCACTTGGAAACATTTCTAGTATTCTCCAAGCGGAATCTGGCATTATACCAATTATTGGGGGTCAGGCGCTTTGGACCACTTTGTGTCCCATTACTGCGTTTGATTCCCCAGCAAACTTATGAAGTATTTATTGCTATTTTACAGATGAGGAAACTGATAATGGGGGAGTAAGAATTGGAGGCAAGAATTGAACCCAACCCTGTTAGATCCTGCACCCTTCGGCCTTACCTTTATATGACACTGCTTCTGCCATGGAGGCCTCTTGGCCCTATTTGCTGATATTTCACTTCTAAGTATTTTCCCCTACTCCATAAAGATTGAAGTGTGTTCGTGATTCTGGTATTAATTAAATTTCTAGGGTACTGAGACAGTCCCAGAAGCTCAACTTTCTGTAATACAAATGAAAAAACTGAGTTACTTAAAAGAAACAGCAAAGTCTGGCACACTTTGGTGCCTCTGTATTTGTTGACCGTGGAAGGGTGAATGTAAGTAGGTGGTAGATAGATAATGTACCTATTAGATCTCCAATTTAACATGAATCAAATATTAGGGTGAAGATTAGGACCCCAGTGGGTCATGGATATAAGTATTTGTATGGCAGTTCAATATATCTATTCCTTAAGTATTTAGCTTACTAGGAATTGCTTAATTTTTTTTTTTTTTTTTTGCTTGTATTTTTGGTGATGGCCTTATTTCTTCCTAACTGCCTAATAGAATTCACGTTCTCCCTTGGAACATAGCTATTTTTGCTCATGTCTTATGCTCTTTATAAAATATAACCAAATTATTGGAGCACAGGAAATCTTTATATTTGTCTGTATGAGTCCTATGGTAGTACTAGCGGTCCTAAAGTAATCATGTTTTCCAAACCCAAACTGGGTCACATGATTTGAGAATACAACAAAGTATCTGAAATTGGAACTGAGATTTTTCTGAAGTTGACTAATAAAATGCCTTACTGCAGGGGCCTCCGGGGGGCTCAGTCAGTTAAGCTGCCAACTTCCTCTCAGGTCATGATCTCACAGTTCATGAGTTTGAGCCCCGCATCGGGCTCTGTGCTGACAGCTCAGAGCCTGGAACCTGCTTCGGATTCTGTCTCTCTCTCTCTCTCTCTCTCTCTCTCTCTCTCTCTCCCCCTCTCTCCCCTGGCTCACACACTCTCTCTCCCTCTCAAAAGTAAATAAAACATTAAAAAATTAAAATGCCTACTACAAATGTTTGTTAAAGAACTTAAAACTTCTCTGTAATGCCTCCCTTAAATGTGAACGGGATGCTGTTGAAATTAGCAAAGTGATCTCTTCTGATGTTTGAACATTTAATGCCTCCTTTGTTCCAAGTACTGTTAAGTTTTGAAGATTCAGAGATAAATAAGCACGTGTCTGCTATCAAGAAGCTTCTATTTTCTTAGTAGACATCGGGAGGGTGGTACACGTGTGGTTTACTCTAATAGAGGGGCATGAATGAGGTGCTGTTGGTGCACAGAACAAATTTTGTCAGGTGTAGGGCTGTCTTCAAAGGTCAGATGGTATTAGAAGGGGAATGCCACACCAAGCTTAGGGAACAAATGTCATGAACAAAGGTCACAGTAGTTCCCAGGCCTGGTGTATTGGGGACCTCCTACTGTTGGATATTTCATTGGTCCTGTGTACTAATCTCTGTGTATTTGTTTAACCTTATTGATAATATTAATTAGAATGTACATTTAAATAGCACTTTATACATTTCAGAAAGCTTTCATACAAGGAGGCAACCTGATAAGTACGAAAAACCCTGGACAGGAAATTGGGTCTTAGATGGTAATTGTGATCTTGTTGCCAAGTATCAGTGTGACGTTTGATTATTTGGCTTCTCAAGGCTTTGTCTCCTCCTATGCAGGAGTAATACTCAGCCCAGACACACGAGTGTGGAGACAAGCTGACTGTTGTACCTGGTTTCCCTTCTGATCAGCCAGTGACTATTACCCGTAACCGTTTGTTAAATACTTTAAATATCACTCAATTTCTAAGCTCTCTTTTTTGTTCTGGAAACCTTTCATTTTTCATGCATCTACTGTTATCATAGCTATTATTGCTAGTATTCTACATTCAGAAACACTTATTTCCAAGTCTTTTATTTGTAAGCACAAATAAGTAAGCACAAATATGTGTATAAGTAAGAATTTAAAAGTGGGATATAAAACTACATACAGCACAATATTGATATAGTAAAACACTACAATTAATCTTTTCCTTTATCAACATGTTAACAGTAGTTATTAATGAGTAGAGGTTTATGATTATTTTAATTTTCATCTTTAGATATTGCGGTATTTTCCGAGTTTTCTACAAGTATACTTTAATAATGAAATCAATATTTTTAAGTATTTTACTTTGAAATGAATTTTCACAAGTATGATATGACCAGAGGATTAATGGGAAGGTTATATAGTGCATATGGAAAGGATACATATACACATGCACATGTGTATGTGTATATTACAAGTGGGAAGAATGTATCATTGACAGTACTCTACTATATATGATATTATCTATAGGTTATATATACCTTCCCAAAATAGCTTTGTCTGTATCTCTTACATTTCACATGTAAGGGGTAAGGGTGTAAAGGGATTTCATTTCCTCAATTAGACCTGCCAACTGTTTCTTTGAAAGAAGAGTCCCTGATTTATAGTGGGAGACCCAGAAGGGAGATAAGGATTCTATAGGTAATCATTAACATTTAAATTCTTCCAGGGAATTGTCTTGCTTAAATATTTGATGAAATACGATTTTTGCAGTGGTTTCTAAATTCAGTGGTCAGAGAAAGAAAGTAATTTGGTTACATTCCAGGTTGTGGCCCAAAGGTAATAACTGCTGCCATCCCTTCTCTCAGCTTTACCATCTGTGTCCATTCTCTTTTCTCTTGCTTAGGTGGCTGCAGGCAAAACAGTCTAGTGCCTGTGGATATGTCTGTCCAGAATAGGAGATTAATTCTCTTCATTCAGTCTCCCGTAAGGAAGGAGGAGAAAAGAGCTGTCAAATGCCTCTCTGGACTGATAACTCATAGCTGTGATTGCCCTTATCTTCCCATGGAAGTAGCAGCTCATGGCAGTGGAACTGATTCTGCCTCCTTTTAGTAAGCCTGGAAAGGCAATATCTGATTGCAATTCTGTCTTTAGAATTTGAGGTACATGATGCCTCTTTATCCACAGCTTGGACCGTAGTTATGAATTCTGGGACAACAAAAGAAGATTCACCCAACATCTGACATCCTCATAAATACTATAATCCACAGATAATTTCCGTTCATAATATGTGTATCTTTAAATATTTTCCATTGTCTATTCTTATGTCTATATTGGCGGTATCTCTCCCATCCCAGTTTGTGTTTGGAATTGTTTGATGAACCCCGTATACATATTTATGTCTATGTGGAGGTTCTTGAAGGATCCTGGATAACTGCTCCATTTCCCACCCTCAAATGTAACTGGTTTATTGAATATTCTCAACTCAGGAGACAAATGTGAAAACTTCATCCGTTCTCTATCAGATCTCTCCTTTAACCTCATGATATCTTGAAAAGATTCCATTACGTTTTGGTCACTGTCTCAGTTATTAAAAATCAAATCTACTTAAAGTTTCAATCTCTTATTCAGTATAAAAAACTTTTCCTTCCTCCATGGCTGACTAGCTCTAAGCTCAATAGATGTGGAGTGGGGAGAGGATGGTTTGTACTTTCACTTCCCACTATAAAACCTGGAATCCAGAGGGGCCCCTTGTCATGAGCCTAGAGCAACGGAAAAATTTCAGGAAGCATCATGCCACATGTAGTAGCTTTGGGTAAGTCCCTTAACAAATCTGAGTTTCACTTTCCACATCTATAACATGGCAATAACAGCTCTCAGGATTTTAAGACGGTTAAAAGGGATAATATAGGCAATATATGGCAGGTTGCCTGACACTTATTATACATTTACTAAATGTTGGATGTTACCATTATGATGATAAACATCTACTCATTCCCCATCCCTTAACCAATGACTTGTGTCCTTTTAGGCCTGACCTTGTTTGGAAGTTCTGATTAGCTTATGAGGGACTGAAAGTAAAGTCTGTTCCTCTCTGACACCTTTTTGATTCCTCTTTAATTTTCCCTAAATCACTGTAGAAATATTTATTTCATTTTGGACCTCTTTATATTTTCAAAGCAAAATCTATTATTTCATCTATTCCTTAAAACACCTCTTTAAGGCTAGTGTGCAAGTGTCACTCTTGTTTTTTGTAGTTTGACAGACTCATGTCCCTTGAATAATTATTCAAATTGCTGTAGCCAGTTAGTGGTAACATTATGCCTAAAACCCAGGCTGCATGACCTCTGCTTCCCAAAAGATATAAATGCCACATATTTATACTAGTGTCCCATATGCTTCTATATTTGTAATTAGATGTTTCCACTCTGTAACTGTTGATGGGACATACTCAAATTAGGTCAGGAATGTAATTGTATACTGGTGTTTGATAAGAATTCTAGGAGTCAGTGATAATGTATAGATAGTATAATGACCTCATAATTGTTAATGTGGTTGAAGATTAGGCATTATAAAAGTTGAAACCCTTCTGAGTTTTGAACAGCATGAGTTCATTGTTAATAAATTATGCCTAAACTTTACTGTAACAAATTTAAAGACAGTATTAAGAAAAACTAGCAATCTTGCTACCCGGCGGAACTATTTTCATTTTTCATCCGTACCTTTGTGATGATAATTTTAAGTGTCAACTCGATAGGGTCAAGAAATTTGACCAAATGTTATTTTGGATGTTTCTGTGAGGATGATTTTTTTGTGGATGAGATTAGCATTTAAATCAGTAGACTTTGCCCATAATGTGGGCAATCAGTTGAAGGTCTTAATAGAACAAAGACTGCCTGAATTCTGCCAGCAGACAGGTCTTTGAGCTTGAACTGCAACATCAGACCTTCTTGAGTCTCCAGTCTGCTGGCCGACCCTTAAGATTTTGAACTTGCCAGCCTGCATAATCATGTAAGCCAGTTTCTTAAAATAAATTTCTCTCTCTCTCTCTAATATAATATAATATAATATAATATAATATAATATAATACAATATATTTATGATATTATATATTACATTATAAATTATTATAATAATTATAAATTATTATAATAATTATAAAATATTATAATGTAATATATAATATCATAAATATATTATAATTATTATATATTATATATTATATAATTATTATATATTATATAATTATTATAATGTAATATATATTTCTAATATATAAATTTCATAATATATATAATTTTTACATATAATCTCTCTCTCTCTCTCTATATATATATATGGATAGACAAAACTTGTCTTTGTATGTATGTGTGTGTGTGTGTGTGTGTGTGTGTGTGTGTGTGTATACATATATATTCTATGGGTTCTGTTCCTCTGGAGAATCTTGACTAATACAACCTAATATGTTGTCATATTTACACATGTTTTACTATGAGTTAGCATACTATTTTGCATTTTTCTTCTTCTCTTAACTTATACCTACATGTAAAGTTACATGGGTAAATAACGATATCTGTAAATTACCTTAATCTATGTACAAATGTTTTTCTCCACTGTCTTTTTCTCTTTACCCTAAATATGTATTATTATATATATGATATATATGATAAATATATATATATTATATATAAACATATATGTTATATATAAATATATATATATATTATATATATATTTCTCCATCTCTTTTGTCCTCAACCTGACTTCCCTCTAAACCTAACCTTGGATCTTTTCCTGCACTTAAATGCCAAGTGTTCTGAGGTACAGTCTATATTGATTGCCTCTACTTCTTCAAATCACTACTTAACCAAATTTAAAAACCTTCACCCTCACACTATACTGAAACTACTCTTAGGTTATCAATCAGCTAATTATAAAAATCCAATTTTGTAACTTTTTTTCTTATTATAAAAGCAGTGCTTATTTAATAGGGAAACAATAGGATATAGAGAAAAAGCAAAGGAAACACATTTATTTTTTAAAGGAAACACATTTTTAAAAACTCTTCTGAGTCCTGCCTTCAGAGGTCATCACTGTCAACGTTTTAGTTTATATTATAGTATTATGTGCAAATATTATATTCACATGTAACTGTATTATATTTGGGGGTACTTTTAAACATTTATAAACAATCAGAAAATCAGGATGATAGCATATATATTAGTTTAATATTTGCTTTTTAAACTTGTCAACATATCAAGAATATTTTCCATTAACTGTTTTTCCACATGACTTTTATTAGATGTTGTACAAACACACCATGATTTATTTAACCAATTTCTCACCATTTGACATTTTGTTTGTTTCCTCTGGGAGCTATTATAAATAATGCTGCAAAAAATATTGTTGCACATAAATCCTATGAACATATCTGATTATTTACTTAAATATATTCCTAGAGGTAGAATTTCTAGGTGAAGGAAAATGCACGACTTTTGAAATATGTGTCTCCCTGCCATGGAGAAATACTACACCCCTTTGAAACTCTCCCATATCTAAATGGGAGATTTAGAAGTGCCCATTTCTCCACACTCTTATCAACCCTGAATAGTATCATATTTTTAGAACTACCATTGTTTCATATGAAAAATGGTATTCTGCTTTTTCATCTGAAAAAGATGCAAAATATGTCTCGGTAAGTATTTGTTGGATTAATAAATGAATTATTATGGAAAGATTGACTACTTGTTCAAATATCAGTAGGTCATTTGGATTTTCTTTTTTGTGAATTTTCGGTGTTTGTTGTCTACCCTTTCATTTCCAATATGAATGTTAGTGTTTTTGAAATCACTTTAAAGAATCATTTTACATATTAGAAATATGATCACTGGTATACCAATTTTTTCATCTATATTTTTCCAATTTCTCCTTTTCCTTTTTATTTTAATTTTTTAAATGTTTATTTATTTTGAGAGAGAGAGAGAGAGAGAGAGAGTGAGAGCACAAACAGGGGAGGGACAGAGACAGAGACAGAGAATCCCAAGCAGGCTCCAAAATGTCAGTGCAGAGCTCAGTCTCATGAATTGTGAGGTCATGACCTGAGCTGAAATCAAGAGTCGGACACAACTGACTGAGCCACCTAAGCACCCTTTTATTTTAGTTTTGAAGAAAACCAAAATTTGAACATACTTATAGACTTTAAAAATTACACAGTTTTAACTAAAAAGCCATAAGACCTGAAACATGATATTGAGTTATGTGAATATAATAAAATAAATATTGGTTAATGTTTTGACCTCACAATTCAATAAAATATTTGCCCCTCCAAATAGCAAATTATGTGTTTGATTTGAGTAGGTGTGGGGGTCTTAGAACATTTAATCTTGCAAAAGGGATAAAGGGAAAGGTGGAACATTTCAGGGAGTCACATCAAAAATCTTATTTTTCCATGTGGCTATGTAATCGTGACGAAAGGAAGAGTAGGTGTGCCTGAGAAGCAGGGGAATGGAATGCTTTGGTTTGCTTTGCCTGTAGCATTTTGCACAGTTAACAATTTGTCTTTTTCTGGAAACATGAGTCTTTTGTCTTTCACAACCATGTTAGTATTCTCTACTTTTGTGCAATCTCTTTTATTATCTTTATTTCCTTGCTCATCTTTTCAAATGCGAGTGTTTTTCAACATTCCATCCATCTTGTCTTCTTTTATCTGGTTTAAATGGGTAATATTATTCACAAGTGCACTTTCCAAATTAGTACATTATTTTCTTCCTCCAAACTGCCCCTTATGATAAATTATAACTGTGAATAACATTTTCTATTACAAATGTTGATACTGAACAAATCCAAAACATTTAGAGGCTTATTAATGCAATACAAAATAATTCCTTACTATTATGATAGTCCAATGAGGATGGGTATCCTTGATCAGAAGAGAGCATTCTTTCCTGACTAGATTCAGGTGTGTATGTATGTATGCTTCATTTTTAGTCGAGTGAAGCTGTAGGAAAATCAAAAATGTTCTTTAACACTGATCTGTCTTCTCACCTAAGTAAAACAGAACTTAATGGGATGTGGCTAAATAATGAAGACTAATACTTGTGCATATTGACTCAAGAAATTTCCTCTAGGGGCACCTGAATGGTGCAGTTGGTTGAGAGACCAACTCTTGGTTTCATCTCAGGTCATGATCTCCTGGTTCCTGAGATCAAGCCCCGCCCCAGACTCTGTGCTGATGGCACCGAGCCTGCTCTCCCTCTCTCTCTGCCCTTCCCCTGCTTGTGTTCTCTCTCTCTCTCTTTGAGATAAATAAACTTTAAATAAATAAATATTAAAAAAATAAGAAATTTCCTCTAAAACAAAGAGGCGTTTGTTCATGGGCAGATTGTTTATGGGAAATCTTAAAAGAGGACTTGTGGCTTATCAGTGGAGTCAATGGAGGTACTACAGCCATACAATTTTGGGGGGTAATGCCATGAAATCTGCAGAGGTCTAGGATGAGGCTGTTCAATATAGTACGATTAAAGCTTTGTTTTTTATGAGAGGCTTACTGAAAAATCAAAAAGCAAACTTGAAGGCATGATGATACAGGTTATGTGACCACTCTATAATTTACCAAATTTATATTCCACTAGGGAATTCATCCCTGCCATTCCCAACACGCCTAAGTACTTAATCCTTTGGAATATTTAAAGAGAGAACTGATAGAATATCAAAAAATAAACCTTTAATGTATATCTATCTAAAAATAAATTATTTAGGAAACTGTGGGGAGACTTATGATTATTGTTGGGAAAATAGTTCCTGATAATGAAATAATGCCATTGTTATGATGTTTCATTGCCATATACCACTGCCGGAAACTGCACTGCAGTGTTCAGGTCTGGGAAAATCCCAGGTACTGACTCAGAGGAAGAGAAGAAGGAGTGGGGCTATCATTCTTGCAATGCATTATAATTTACACACTGTGATTGTGCATTTCATGTGTGGCAAGCATGATCCTAGACTCTAGGGAAACAAAGTCACGGGTCTCAGGGTCTGTAACATTATATATTATAAAAATGAGTACTTACTAAACTGTTTTATAAATATGACTCCAGAAATATGAAAAAAGTACAGCTATTCAGAAGCACAAAGAATAATAAATTTTGCTGGGAAGAGTGAGGAAAAGTATTCTAGAGGATATGTACTCTGTCTCCAATCTAGTCTCCAATGGTGGGACCTGAGCGACTGGACTAGTACAGGAAAAGACTATCATGACGGTTAAGAAATTTGGGTTTTCAGCTGAAATAATTTGCAAGTTACTTATGAACAATCAGAGAGGGTCCTCTAGTCAAATGTGTATTTTAAAAAGATCCTTTGGGAAGCAATCACAAGTGAATTTGAGAGTGTCAAGATGGGAGATTACTGCAGTAAATATGATGTCATCACGCAAGAGAAAGGTAAGAACCAGGGAAGGAAGGGTGGAAAATGGATGCGAAAGAGTAAATTAATGCCACATTAACAAGCTAGATTTGACTGGACCTGGTGATAGTCAGGTAAAGGTGGTGAAGAGATGGTAGAGGGATTCTCACACTTGGCAGGTTACCCCTGGTGGTACCATTCACAAGGTGAAGTGGGTGGAGCAAAGGCAGGAGAGCAGATTAGACAAGGGTTGAGGGCCTCGAGGATGAGTTCACTTGATAGCACAACAGTCCTCAGACTCCTGATGCACAGTCATCAATGAGGGGCTGAAAAGGGAAGACAGGGACTACAACATACGGATGTATTTGAGGACATTCATTTTGCTTCTCTCATGAATAATTTTTAAAAATTTTTTAATATATGAAATTTATTGTCAAATTGGTTTCCATACAGCACCCAGTGCTCATCCCAAAAGATGCCCTCTTCAATACCCATCACCTACCCTCCCCTCCCTCCCACCCCCCATCAACCCTCAGTTTGTTCTCAGTTTTTAAGAGTCTCTTATGCTTTGGCTCTCTCTCATGAATAATTTTAAACTGAAATGGCCTGATAACTATCCACATTTTAAATATCATCTAAGGAGACTTATCAAAGAACAGTTGTAACTTTTGTATGTATTCGGAGGTGTTTCAATGTATTTGCCAAACAATTTTACTGCTTCTAGTATATACCGCATGAGCCAGGTTTTTGGTCAGTTGTCTGTAAGTTTTTAATAAAATAAAATATATATTGATTGATTGTATCAAATCTTGGAAAGTAATATAAAATATGTCAATAACTTTAAGTGATCATGGTAATAACATACAGTTTTTCACATTTTACTAAAAATAAAAATTACTTTATTCAAAAGTTAAAACATCATCGCTTAAGTTGTATCTTTCATGTATTTTTTTTGTTCCTTAGTACTTTGTTCATTGAATAGAATCTGGCAAATTTCTTTTCTATTTTCTTTTCTTCCTCTGTTATTTTTAATATTTCAATGATAGTTTTTACACAGTCTATCATCTTTTTCCAGTTCTTTCAGAGATTTTGATCCAAGTTTTAAGTATTCTCTCTGTGTCTCAAGGCCTTTTGCTACTTAATAAACTCCTTTAATATATATGAGCCATCAACACTTGACCTTTAAATAAATCCTCAAAAGTATCATTTATAAACAAGGCAAAAGTACAAAAGCTAGAGATCATTTCATGGTGTGAAATAATCACATTATATTGCATATCTTAGCTTATGGCTACCTTTATATATCTTGTAATATCTGGAAAAAAAGTCTCCAAGCCTGAGAAAGCTGTCAGTGGTCCTTTCTTGACTGACTATAACAAGGGCTTGACTGAACACAGCAGGAAGTGGATCTGTGGAGGATGGTGGACTTGCATGTGGCCTCCACTGTGGACTCTATGGCCATCACCAACCAACAGTTTGGTGCTCTGACTAGAAAGAAGGATAAGAAGGATCTATGGTTCTGGTTGGTGCTTCATCTGATGATGGTGGCAAGTGGAATCCCAGACAATGATAGCAGAATCTAATCTTTCAGAAAAAAAAATATTCTTGGGGCGAAAAATCCATTTTTATCTCTATTATATATGTGATCTCTACTATATATGTTATCTCTATTATAACAGATTTAGATAACTTGAACAGTCTTCAATAATTTAAGAAAAAGTATGTATTTAATCTCATTAGTATTCACATGCCTTGTTATAGTGTTGATATTCTATGCAATTAATGTTACTATTATTACTCCATTAATTTCAGTCTGTTTGCTAGCTATTTTCTAGAAGTCCTCATGCAAGTTACAATTTAGTTGGAAAGACAGAAAAAAAAACACGTTACCAAACATAAATATATACAATTGTGATAAATGTTATGAAGGAGATAAGGGATGTGATAAAGACTATTTCCTGGTGGACTTAGGGAGCTAACTTAGAGTGGTTAGGGACTTCTCATGGATATAGCAGTTAAGCCTAGTGCTAAAGAACAGAAATGAGACTTAAGGGGAAAGAATGTGGCACATCTAAGAAAGAGTGGAAGCTGGTGTGGCTAAGCTGCCATGAAGGAGGAAGAGAGTGGGACAGGATGAGGCTGGAGAGGGTGGCACACCAGCTCCAAAAAGATTGGGGGTTTTCTTGTAACTGTAATTGAAAATCAATAAAAGATTTTAATCTAGAAAGCGGCATGTTCCATTTTACCCTTTATAGTTGTACGGTATAGAGAACAAAGCATAGCTGAAATGCATCCAAAGTACTACTTAGAGGAAAATTTATAGGCTGAAATATTTATACATAAGTTTCTTCATGAGAAAAAAGTGACAATTAATGAGCTAAGTATTCAACTTAAAATATTAGGAAAAAGGGAATTAATCCAAAGAAAGTATAATAAAAGATTTTTTAATTTTAACTTCAATGTAGTTAACATACAGTGCAAAATTAGTTTCGGGTGTACAATATAGTGATTCAACACTTCCATACAACACATGATGCTCATCACAAGTGCCTTTCTTAACCCCCATTACCTATTTCACCTCCCCTCCCCATCTCCCTTCTAGTAACCATCAGTTTGTTCTCTATAGTTAACAGTTTGTTTTTTGGTTTGTCTCTTTTTTTTCTTTGTTTCTATTGTTTCTTTTTTAAAAACAAAATTTTAATGTTCATTTATTTTTTTAAATATAATTTGTTGTCAAATTGGCTAACATACAGTCTGTAAAGTGTGCTCTTGGTTTTGGGGGTGGATTCCCGTGGTTCATCACTTACATACAACACCGGTGCTCATCCCAGCAAGTGCTCTCCTCAATGCCCATCACCCATTTTCCCTTCTCCACAACCCCCCCATCAGCCCTCAGTTTGTTCTCTGTATTTAAGAGTCTCTTATGGTTTGCCTCCCTCCCTCTCTGTTTGTAACTATTTTTTTTTACCCTTACCTTCCCCCATGGTCTTCTGGTAAGATCCACATATGAGTGAAAACATGTGTTATCTGTCTTTCTCTGACTGACTTATTTAGTTAGCATAATACCTTCCAGTCCATCCACATTGCTGCAAATGGCATCATTTCATTCTTTCTCATTGCCAAGTAGTATTCCATTGCATATATAAACCACATCTTTATCCATTCATCAGTTGATGGACATTTAGGCTTTTTCCATAATTTGGCTATTGTTGAAAGCGCTGCTATAAACATTGGGGTACATATGCTCCTATGAATCAGCACTCCTGTATCCTTTGGATAAATTCCTAGTAGTGCTATTACTGGGTCGTAGGGTAGTTCTAGTTTTAATTTTTTGAGGAACCTCACGCTTTTCCAGAACTGCTGCACAAGTTCGAATTCCTACCAACAGTGCTAGAGGGTTCCCGTTTCTCCACATCCTCACCAGCATCTGTTTTCCTGAGTTGTTAATTTTAGCCACTCTGACATGTGTGAGGTGGTATCTCAGTGTGGTTTTGATTTGTATTTCCCTGATGATGAGTAATGTTGAGCATCTTTTCATGTGTCTGTTGGCCATCTGGATGTCTTCTTTGGAAAATTTTCTATTCATGTCTTCTGTCCATTTCTTCACTGGATTATTTGTTTTTCAGGTGTTGATTCTTTATAGATTTTGGATACTAACCCTTTATCCAATATGTCACTTGCAAATATCTTTTCCTATTCCATGTTGCTTTTTAGTTTTGTTGGTTGTTTCCTTTGCAGTGCAGAAGCTTTTTATCTTGATGAGGTCCCAGTAGTTCACTTTTGCTTTTAATTCCCTTGCCTTGGGAGATGTGTCAAGCAAGAAATTGCTGCGGCTGAGGTCAAAGAGGTTGTTGCCTGCTTCCTCCTCTAGGGTTTTGATAGTTTCCTGTCTCACATTTAGGTCTTTCATCTATTTTGAGTTTATTTTTGTGAATGGTGTAAGAAAGTGGTCTAGTTTCATTCTTCTGCATGTTGCTGTCCAGTTCTCCCACCACTATTTGCTAAAGAGACTTTTTTTCCATTGGATACTCTTCTCTGCTTTGTCAAAGATTAGTTGGCCATACATTTATGGGTCCAATGCTGGGTTCTCTATTCTGTTCCATTGGTCTATGTGTCATTTTTGTGCCAATACCATACTGTCTTGATGATTATTGCTTTGTAGTAGAGGCTACAGTCTGGGATTGTGATACCTCCCACTTTGGTTTTCTTATGTTTATTTTATTTTTGAGAGAGACAGAGCATGAGCAGGGGAGGAGCAGAGAGAGAGGAAGACACAGAATCCAAAGCAGGCTCCAGGCTCTGAGCTGTCAGCACAGAACCTGACACAGGGCTTGAACCCATGAACCGTGAGATCATGTCCTAAGCCAACTTAACAGACTGAGCCACACAGGTGCCCCTGTTTGTATTGTTTCTTAAACTCCACATATGAGTGAAATCACATGGTATTTGTCTTTCTCTGACTGACTTTTTTTCACATAGCATTATACCCTCTAGATTTATTCATATTATTACAAATGGCAAGATTTCATTCCTTTTTATGACTAAGTAATATTCCATTACACACACACACACACACACACACACACACACACCCCATGTCTTCTTTATCCATTCATCTATTGATGGACACTTGGCTGCTCCATAATTTGGCTATAATGCTGCAATAAACACGGGGTGCACATATCTTTTCAAATTAGTGTTTTTGCATTCTTTGGGTAAATATCCAGTGCTGGAATAACTGGATCATATGGTAATATTTTTTTAATAAAGTTTATTTATTTATTTTTGAAAGAGAAGGAGAGAGAGAGGATCCTAAGCAGGCTCTGCACTGTCAACACAGAGCCTGATGTGGGGCTCGAACCCACAAACCACGAGATCGTGGCTTGAGCCGAAATCAGGTGTTGGACACTCATCCATCTGAGCCACCCAGGCGACCCTGTATCATATGGTAAGTCTACTTTTAGTTTTTTGAGGAACTTCTATACTGTTTTCCAGAGTGGCTGTATCAGTTTGCAGTCCTACCAGTAGCACACGAGTGTTCCTTTTTCCCCACATCCTCGCCAACACTTCTTTCTTGTCTTCTTGATTTTAGCCATTCTAACACGTGTCTGGTGATATCTCATTGTGGTTTAGACTTGTATTTCCCTGATGATGAATGACATCGAGCATCTTTTCATGTGTCTGTTGGTCACCTATATTGTCTTCTTTAGAGAAATGTCTGTTCACATATTTGGCCCATTTAATTGTTAATTGTAATTTAATTGTTTTTTTCTGGTGTTGAGCTGATAAGTTCTTTATATATTTTGGATACTAAACTTTTACCAGATATGTCATTTGACTGCCTACTCTTTTCTAAGGATGGTTTACAAAAATCCTATGAAGTAGATGCTATTTTTATTTAGAAAACTAAGCAAACTGAGACTTGGGCAGGTAGCAAAACTGGCCCAAAGTCACATAGTCAGTAAAGGGTAGACTCAAGATTTGAATCATGGCAATGGAGCTGTGGAGCTTGTGTTATTTACCGCTAACAAAGTGTCTCAGTCAGTCCCTCATGGCCCAAAGCTACTTGATTCAGCATCTTCTTATCTCCCTGGCATTCTGGGTCAGTGATTCAATACACTGTTTAATTTTACCATATCTCTGATAATTTTAAGGTTATATACACATCACTGACTGGGCTTCTCAGTTCAGTCCCAGGTCCTGAATTGGTAGCCTATGTTTAATGCTCTGTAGCGATATTGCACATCTTACACATGGGCACCTAGCTGGCTTAGCTGATAAAGCATGTGACTCTTGATCTTGGGGTTGTGAGTTCAAACCCCACTCTGAGTGTGTAGAGCTTACTTGAAAAAAGAAAAGAAAAAAATTTTTGAGCCTCCTAGGTAGCTCAGTCAGTTAAGCATCTGACTCTTGATCTCAGCTCAGTTCTTCATTTCAGGGTCATGAGTTCAAGCCCTGAGTCCGGCTCCCCATTGGAGTGAAGCCTACTAAAACAAACAAACAAACAAACAAACAAACAAACAAACAAACAAACAAAAATGGCCAATGTGCCCTGGTCCAGTATGGAGGCTGACACTTTCTCTCTTCTCTCTCTGAGCAAGACTTGACACAGGCCACTTTCCCCAGCAGGTTCCATGATTCTTTTCAGGCATTCTTTCAAAAGTGAGAAGGTCCCCTCTTGGTGACCCTTTTCATGGTTCTAGTTTCTCACCAGACGCGAGGCACTAGGGACTTCGCACCTCCCCTTTCATGCCACCTCTAGCCTAGTATTTGAGTTTCTGGATCTTGAGTCTGTTTCTAGCAGAAAGGCTCATTTTCCTCTCATTCATTATTCAGCCTAAAATGAGTTTGTTCAACTTAGTGGATTAAATTACCACTTATATAAAGCTGACTCTCAAATTTATCTCTCTAGGTCCTAGAACCATATTTGCAATTACCAGCTTTTTATGATTGTCATTTGTTCTTTAGCTCTTTTTAAAACTGTTGTTTAATTTTTCTTTTCTTTTAAAAAATTTTTAAAAATATTTATTTATTTTTGAGAGAGAGACCGAGTGTGAGCGGGGCAGGGGCAGAGAGAGAGGGAGACACAGAATCCGAAGCAGGCTCCAGGCTCTGAACTGTCAGCACAGCACCTGATGCGGGGCTCGAACCCTTGAACTGTGAGATCGTAGCCTGAGCTGAAGTTGGATGCTTAACTTACTGAGCCACGCAGGCGCCCCTAATTTTTATTTTCTATACTTTCTTGGAATCTGGAAGATTGCTGGGAATATGCAAACTTATTTCAGCAGAAATTCTCCATTTACTGTTAGTCAATGTTTCTTTTTGTAAGTTAATTTTAACTTTTTAATCAAAATAAAACATTTATTTAGTTTTAAAATCTAATTGTTCCATAAAATGTATATTGAAAAGCAGAAATCCCCTGCTGTTCCTCTCTTCCCCCAATTTCTGCTTTCCAGAAATCAGCTTTTTCTTCTGGTGACATCTCTGTATTTCTTTTTTTTTTTTTTTTTAATTTTTTTTAATCTTTATTCACTTTTTGAGAGAGAGAGAGAGAGAGAGCGAGCAGAGGAGGAACAGAGAGAGAGAGAGAGGGAGACACAGAATCTGAAGCAGGCTCCAGGCTCTGCGCTGTCAGCACAAAGCCCTACGTGGGGCTTGAACTCATGAACCATGAGACCATGACCCGAGCCGAAGTCAGACACTTAACCGACTGAGCCACCAGGTGCCCCGACATCTCTGTATTTCTAAATAACATGCTAATACTGCTGTATCTAAACTTTTAAGTTTAGGATGTTACCTATTCACTTCCTACCATGGAGGAGGAGAATTCACATATCCCTCCCTCCTACCTACTCATAAACTTTTCTGACCCCCATCCATCAAGTATAATTATTTAAAATTCTTTGGTCGTTAGTATTCAAGTAGTTACATTATTATACATACATTAACATTATTCCTAACTGAGCCATATACTCTATGATTATATTTCTTGGACAAATTTTTTCTTTCCTTGGAGTTAAAAATTACCTGTCATGGTTGATCCCCACATTTCCCCACAGAAATCAAACTCTGTCTCGGGGCACCTGGGTGGCTCAGTTGGTTAAGCATCTGACTTCCACTCAGGTCATGATCTCATAGTTCTTGTGTTCAAGCCCCGCATTGGGCTCTGCGCTGATAGCTCAGAACCTGGAGCCTGCTTCGGATTCTGTGTCTCCCTCTCTCTCTGCCCCTCCTCCACTCACACTCTATCTGTCTCTCTCTCTCTCAAAAGTAAATAAACATTAAAAACAAAAAAGAAATCAAAGTGTGTCCCAATGTATTTAAACATATCATAGGATCTAAAGGTGTAATTGTTTTCGAAAACACTTGTTAGAGGAAGTCACCAAGAGGACATGACTGCCCACTGACTTCAGGCAACTGAAGTCTCCCTACTCCTTCCCCTGTCCTTGGAATGTACATTCTACCTAGTATCCCTATCCTAGCAGCCATTTCAAGGACACAGCCTTGAGAGAGTAATGTATTGTTGAGACCATGTGGACTGGTTATGTGACTGAACACATTACGGCCTTTGTATAAACTTTCAAGATTCTGGTAGGCACACGTAAAGAGCTACTTGTCTTGCAGCCACCAGGACAAGTCTCCTATGTAAGTTCCCTTGCTCGCTTTTTTTTTTTTGGAGTATAATTGTCACATAATATTATATTACTTTCAGGTGTACAACATAATGATTCAATATTTGTATATATTATGAAATGATTACCAGAATAAGTCTAGTTAACATAGTTATAATTTTTTTTTTCTTGTGATGAGAACTTTTAAGGTCTACTCTCTTAACAACTTTCAAATATTCACTACAGTATTACTAGCTATGGCCACCATGCTGTACGTTATATCCCCACAATTATTTGTTTTATAGGTGGAAGTTTGTATCTTTTGACCTTCCCAATGTTGTTGATTTGTCTGGTCAGCTGTGTTCTCCTTATTGTTTTTCTGTGGAGGTTTGTACCCTTTTTTTTTTTCAAGAGTATGAAGAAGGAAGAGAGATAAGCATATCGACTTAACTCAATGCATTAACTAGTAGTTTATAGGTTTTTTATAAATGTTTATTCATTTTAGAGAGAGAGTGTGTGAATGGGGGGAGGGGCAGAGGGAGAGAAAGGGGGACAGAGGACCTGAAGTGGGCTCTGTGCTGACAACAGTAAACCCGATACAGGGCTGGAATTCACAAACCATTAGATCATGACCTGAGCTGAAGTTGGACATTCAACAGACTGAGCCACCAAGGTGCCCCTAATAGTTTATATTTAATTTTCAACCTACTTTAGTAAGATTTCTATTTAATACTTCATTGAATTTTTCCATTCTATGGTCATCAATGACCTCTTTGCTTTTCATTTCTTTTTTTCTTCTTATATCTATAATTTTCTCTTAAGGTTTCCTATCCTCTTTATTTAGCTTCCCTAGGCAGAGTTACATTTTGTTTCTTATCCTTCCCCCTTCCATTGTGCTGTATATAAATCCCCTAGTATGGCCTTGATTATGTACTGATGTAGTACCAATATTTAGGTAGATGGCTCTGTCCTGTTTCTCTGGGCAGAGAATTTAGCTATACCTAGAGTCTAACATAATGCCTGTCACTGATTAATGTTCCTTAATCATTGATGAGTGAGAAAACGTCTCAGGAAATACAATGTGGAGTACAATGCAAAGACCTGAATGCCTGCAGACTGGTAAAGCTTTGTTCAAAATCAGAATTGAGAAGTTTCAGAGATCATATATACCAATTTATGTTACAAATGAGGGAACTAAAGCCCAGAAGTTAAGCAATTTCTTCAAGGTCATATATAAATCACAGGGACTTCAATTCAGGTTTTCCAAATGTCCATACTATATTTCTTTAAGAAATGACATTATGATAACTGGAATTCAGCAAATTAGCAGCCATATTATAAATGATACATTTTGCTTTGATTATTTAATCTAATTACATTTTTGAAAAGTGATACAGGTAGCTGTGTACAAATGAAGCTGACGTTAGAGGACGTTAGCAAACCAATTCAAAAGCTGCTGTTTGTAACCACATGAGGTGATAAAGGTTTGAACTAAGATGGCATTTGGAGAAAAAATATTGATGGAACACATCAAAAAGCAAAAGACAGAGATGTGTTAAAGAATCAGAGGAATAGACTTCTGGGGAAGATGGCAGAGTAGGAGTGAATCAGCCAGAGAAAGACACATACCATATGATTTCACTCAAATGTGGAATTTGGGCAACAAATGAACAAAGAAAAACAGAGACAAACCAAAACACAGACTCTTTTTTTTTTTTTTTTTAGTTTATTTGTTTATTTTGAAAGAACGAGAGGGTGAGAGTGAGCACGAGCAGGGAGGGGAGAGAGAGGGAAAGGGAGAGCTCCCAAGCAGACTCTATGCTGTCAGTGCAGAGCCTGACCGAGGGCTCGATCCCACCCACTGAGAAATCATGACCTGAGCTGAAACAAAGAGTCAAAACGCTTAACCGACTGAGCCACCCAGGTGCCCCATTAAACTAGTTTTGAGCTATTTATTTTATGGAATCTACATACAGAGCAAGTAAATGGAAAAGTTAGCATCCTGGCTGAGGTGGGCTGTAAATGTAAAATACACAAGAGATTTCAAGCACTAGGTGTTTGTGTTTGATGTGAATGTGAAGCATCTTGGTAATTTTTGTACTGGATAAGTGTTGAAATGATAAAACGGTGACACGTTGGGTTAAATAAGATACGTTCTTAAAATTACTGTCACCTGTTTCTTTTTCACTTCTTAACATGGCTAGGAGAAAGTTTGAAATCACATACGTGGTTCCCACGATAGCATTAATAGTTCTCCGGAGCAGCTCTGCTCTCCATTAGTTTATGGCTGGCTCCACACAACACATAAACTGTTTTGAAGACAATCAGTTAACTGAATCTAGCAACTGGTTACTTTGAAAGCCACTTTTTCTTCCTTTACAAAAAAGAGCTAATGGAAGTGAGAAATAAAACTCATGTGATTCAAATGGAGGTTCCTCAATCCACTAGCTTTATGTCCTTTGTCAAGTTTATTAACATCTTGTGAATAATACGTCTGTTTTGTAGGGTTGTTGTTGTGAGGGTCAAAGTAGACCAGATAATGTGCTCAACACATTTATTTAATTTAATTTAGCTACCCCTAAATTTAATCCAATGATTAAAATTGGAAATCATAAGAGGAGGCGATGTATTCTTAGAAAGTTCAACATGGACGCTAGACATCCCAGGTGGAGAAAAGAGGGAGGAATGAGGATGGGATAAGTCTCAAATTTCTGCCCTGCAGGAAACAAGGAGGAAGATTAAATCTGTGGTGAAAATTATGAGTTCAGTTTTAAACATTGAGGATTGGGTGACTGTGGAAATTTAAGAGGAGACGATGGTTAGGTAAGAAATTTAGTTTTGTTGCTACGATAGGTCTGAATCCTCAATAGAGACAGAATCCATGGTGAGGGGTGGTGGGTGGAGCCATGAAAAGGTATGAAATTGCCCAGGGAAATTGTTGAGTGGGAACACAATGAAAAGACAAGCTAGCTGTGCAAGGAAATTTGGAATCTTGACATCTAAAAGGAGGGCAGATGAAGAGGAGCCTGGAGAATAGACTGAATAGGAATAGAAGGACAAATAGAAAAAAGATACACAATAAAAACTGAGGAGGGATGAATTCCCCTGCATGCCCCCAAATTTGTGGAAGAAAAGAAAATACAAAAATATACTCACCAAGTCGTCCCTGTCCAAATCCAGAGGGAGAAGGGTCAAGGAGTGTCTAACAATGCACCACCTGGTGACTAAATTCTACAGAGTTAAAAAATTCTGGGCCAGTGGGCATGGTGATGGTCACCTGTTTCTTTCATTCTTGACCTGGGAAGGTCTGTGTTCTTCTGGACTTTAGGGTAGAAACTGTAACACATCTGAAAGAAACAAATTATTCATTAGGAAAATAAATGAGGTGATCGCAAAGAGTCCACAGTGAGGAATTAGGGTTTACACTTTTTTTTAAGGCTGTTTCTTCTAGAGAAACATTTTAACCAAGTGCTGAAGTTTCATTATTGTCCACTGTTTTATTTCTATAAGAAAATAAGCTAATAAGCAGTATATGTGGTTCTATGGGAAAACACATTCAGTTACTTTGCAATAATATTATTACAAATCCTCTCCTCATTGTTGAAAATGGTACAAATGCACTCCTTATCCCTCTTATTCTTTTTTCTTTAATTCCAGTATAGTTAACATAGTGTTCTGTTAGTTTCAGGTGTACAATATAATGATTCAACAATTCCATACATCACCCTGTGCTCATCATAACAAGTGTACTATTAACCCCATCACCTATTTCACCCACCGCCCCATCCACCCCCACCCCCCCTCTGGTAACCATCAATTTGTTCTCTGTAGTTAAGAGTCTGTGTTTTGGGGTGCCTGGGTGGCTCAGTTGGTTGGGCAACCAACTCTTGATTTGGGCTCAAATATAAATAAATAAATAAATAAATAAATAAATAAATAAATAAATAAAATTAGAAATAAATAAATAAAAATAAGAAGGTTGAATTTAACAACCAAAGAAAAACATAGTTTCACATATCCAAGTTCCAAACTTAACAATTCTCCAATAACTGAATCCCGTGCCAAGAATTGTTCGTTTGTCATGTGCTTTTATATTGAAAAAACTTGTTCATCTTTTAAACAATTCGATAATTTTTTTAATGCTTATTTATTTTTTTTTAATTTTGTTAATGTTTATTTATTTTTGAGAGAGAGAGACAGAGACAGACAGAGCATGAGCAGGGGAAGGGCAGAGAGAGGGAGACACAGAATCCAAAGCAGGCTCCAGGCTCTGAGCTGTCCTCACAGAGCCCTATGCGGGGCTCAAACTCATGAACCATGAGATCATGACCTAAGCCGAAGTCAGAATCTTAACTGACTGAGCCACCTGGGTGCCCCCAAATTTGATATAACTTTAAAGAAAAACATATCGGTTTAAAAACTGCTTGCATCCAAAAGAAGTAAATTCACTATCTCTTCTGTTAACCCACTATTACTAACATTGAATTAAAAGAAATACTGAATAAATTGAAAATCAACTCTTAATTTACAAATATCCACAAGGTATCCTTCAAATATTTCTTGTAATTTTTATAGTCAATTTTCATAGTGTTCTGAATCATAGTTTAAAGCTTCTTCATATTGATTTATGTTAAATAGTATATAAAATCATTATTATTGATTTACATTATGCAAAGACTCAATTTCAACATACGTTCTTGTACTTGTCTAGCTAGTTCACAGACAAGCTTTTTCTTTCTTATAACTTCAAATCTAACTCATTCATAGGCAATGTGATGTAGCAGTAAAAAAAAAAACATACATCAGACTTCCAAGTTTTGTGTTTGGATTTTGAATATTTGCCAAGTATTCCTTTTCTTTCAAGAAAAACATTGATGGGGCGCCTGGGTGGCGCAGTCGGTTAAGCGTCCGACTTCAGCCAGGTCACGATCTCGCGGTCTGTGAGTTCGAGACCCGCGTCAGGGTCTGGGCTGATGGCTCAGAGCCTGGAGCCTGTTTCCGATTCTGTGTCTCCCTCTCTCTCTGCCCCTCCCCCGTTCATGCTCTGTCTCTCTCTGTCCCAAAAATAAATAAACGTTAAAAAAAAAATTAAAAGAAAAACATTGAATTGGAATTAACAGTGCAGTTAATCCTTGTACAACTCTTCCACAATTTAACCAACAAACACTGGTGAAGAACACAAGATGATTAAATTCATTGTCTTCTATTTCTTTCAGTAATCCCAAAACAATTTGGTGGCTCATAGCATTTGCACATATTCCCTGAATGATGTTAAATGCATCTATGGCAATTTTCATAGTTTGCTTCAGAAAACTGGGGCATATATGTTTTCAGTATGCATCACAGGTAGAAACAAAGCAGGAAGGGAAACATGTTTCTTGTCTTAAAATTTCAATAAATCGGGGCGCCTGGGTGGCGCAGTCGGTTAAGCGTCCGACTTCAGCCAGGTCACGATCTCGCGGTCCGTGAGTTCGAGCCCCGCGTCAGGCTCTGGGCTGATGGCTCAGAGCCTGGAGCCTGTTTCCGATTCTGTGTTTCCCTCTCTCTCTGCCCCTCCCCCGTTCATGCTCTGTCTCTCTCTGTCCCAAAAATAAATAAAAAACGTTGAAAAAAAAAATTAAAAAAAAAAAATTTCAATAAATCAAGACTTTTGGCTTAACAGAGTTGGAGCATCCTCTGTTGTGATAGAAACTAATATTTCATATCAAAAATTCTTTGGCAGACATATGAAATTAAAAATATCTTGGGGCTGCCATGTGGCTCAGTCAGTTAAGCATCCAAATCTTGGTTTTGGCTCAGGTCATGATCTTACAGTTCCTGAGATCAAGTCCCGCGTTGGGCTCCACTTTGACAGCATGGAACCTACTTGGGCTTTTCTCTCTCTCCCTGTCTCTCTGCCTCCCCCCCAGTTGCTCTCCCTCTCTCTCTCTCTCTCTCTCTCTCTCTCTCAAAATAAATCAATAAGCTTAAAAAAAAAATCTCTGCTATGAGTTCCATTTAAGCCATAAATTGACCACCTTTCTTCATAAATATGGATGTCCTTTGAGAAATACACATCGAATGTTAATTTGGCAGTGCTTTTTACATCACATGACTCACCTACAGATAAGAAGCTAAAGACAAGTTCCTGCAACTTTTCAAAGTTTGAATCAGTCGATCTTTGGTGTTATAGAGGTCTTGCATTCCATGGGCAATTGTTTGGTTTAATTGAAATCTTCAGCTTTTTGTCAAATATATTTTTAAAGTCTTTTTCTCATAATTTTCGAACAAAGTTTCATAATTGAAATAACATATTTTCCAATTTCTTCATCTAAAAATTACTTTCTGTGTGCGTAAGAACCAAGCTATTTTAGGGACGCCTGGGTGGCTCAGTCCATTAAATGTCTGACTTTGGCTCAGGTCATGATTTCCTGATTCATAGGTTCGAGTCGCAGTGCGCTCTGCGCTGACAGCTTGGAGCCTGGAAACTGCTTTGGATTCTGTGTCTCCCTCTCTCTTTGCCCCTCCCTCACTCACACTCTGTCTGTCTCTCTCAGAAATAAATAAATAAACTTTAAAAAAAAAGAGCTATTTTATAGTTGGCTAAAGTTAAAAGCTTGGATTCTTTTAAAATTATTTTTTAAAACCTTTTCACATATTTAATTCTAGTTCTAGCAGACAAATTTTTATCAATTCTTTTTAACTTTTGAGAGGAAGTAACTTGTCAGCTTCACTATGTATTTGCTGAAAATGTGTCTTAGTATTATGAACTTTATTTTTCTTAACACAAAAGATAGATTTTTGGTTTTGCTTTGTCACAGCAAAATATAACTTCCATTTATTTTTATTTGAAACTTGCAAAATTTTTTCAAGTATATTTTATTCTATTCTCTACTGTTCTAGTTGTTTAGGCTACTGCATCTCCATTCTATCCTGTATCAATATTATGCCTTCATTTCTTTTTTTTATTTAAAAAAATTTTTTTAATGTTTATTTATTTTTTGAGAGAGAGATAGAGTGCGAGCAGGGGAGGGGCAGAGAGAGAGGGAGACACAGAATCCGAAGCAGGCTCCAGGCTCTGAGCTGTTGGCACAGAGTCTGACGAGGAGCTCGAACTCACGAACCATGAGATCATGACCCAAGCTGAAGTCGGACACTTAACTGACTGAGCCACCCAGGCACCCCTATGCCTTCATTTTTAATGTAAAAATTTGTACATACTTATTGTTTGGCAGGAAAAATAATTTAATTATATCATTATTTAAAATAATAAATATTGTGGCACCTGGGTGGCTCAGTCGGTTAAGCATCCAACCTAAGCTCGGACTGAGGTCTCGTGGTTCCGGAGTTCAAGCCCCACGTTGGGCTTTGTGCTGACAGTTTAGAACCTGGAGCCTGTTTCAGATTCTGGTCTCCCACTCTCTCTCCCCTGCTTGCACTCTATCTCTTTCTCTCAAAAATAAATAAACATTAAAAGAGTTGTATACTCTTAAAAAATAAAAATAAAATAATAAAATAGTAAATATTTACGAAATAAGGTTTAAATAGCTATAGATATAACTCCTGCTCTCTGCATAAAATATTCATAGAAATACAAGGAACATAGAAGAATAATCACTAGAAATTATCAATCTCTTGACAATGACTAGATTAACAATATGTTCATGTTTAATACTAGAATCAATGCACATACTTTTTTTTTTTTTAACTAGGCTCCACACCCAACATGGGGCTTGAACTCAAAACCCTGAGATCAAGAGTCATATGCTCTACTGGCTGAATCAGCCAGGCACCCCAATGCGTATACTTGATAAGAGAATTACACTATAATGACAGTATGACTATAATTTATATTAGGGATTGACAAACTTTTGGGAAGGTCCAGATAGTATCTATTTCAGGATATGAAGGGTGAATAAGAATAAAAATCAAGGATATTATGTAAATATTCATATAAAAAGAAAAAATAAATTTCCACAATTTTTTATTAATGAAACTCAAAAGATAATATAATAACAATGGATTAAAATATTTTAATAGTGTATGCTACTTAGGAGAAGAATGGAATTCTGGAGCAAGGGAGATAACCTTTTGCTTATTTGGGGTTCAAAGTCAATATTCTCATCAAAGTTAATTGTGAATGTTCATCTGTTAAGGCTAGTGCGTTTTAAAATTTTATATATTTCAATTTTGAGAATTTACTTTTCACATAGATACACCAAATACTGGTATTAACTCACAAGCATATGATTTTAGTTGAGCACACTCATCATTTGGATGGCATCTTTTGCCTTTCAGCATATCACTGCATTGCCCATTTATCACTTCCAGTTGAAGTAAAGGTGGACACTCCTCAATTGCATGATTAAATGGAGTTTGAAATATGGAAATTTCCTTCGCATTTACATCGAGATCAGGAAAAAAAAACACTATTTAGAACCGTAATTTTAGTTCGAAAACATATATCTGTTGCAATCTTCTTGTGTTTACCTTTGACAACATGTAAAGTTTATAGAGCAGCTTGACATTACTTGTGATTCAAGTGTTAGCTGTTGTCAAAAAGACTTTACCACAGTATGTTTCACATAGAAGTGTTGTTTTCACTTGCAATTTTAGGAATTCGTTAAGGAACATTTTCAAGTCAGCAGCAAAATTCATTTCCAAAGGATGGAGTTTGAATCTTATCCTCTTGGGTAGGGGGCTGGCAAAGAATCTTCTTCCTTATACCACTTCTCTTTTCTTTCTCCCTCTACCGCTTGCTTTCTTCCTCTACTAATGGAATTATTACCCTTCATTTTCTTTTCTTTTTTCAAAAATGCCACTTTATACAAATATATTTGACATATTGTGTAAATTTAAGGCACATGTTAATGCAGTTAGCACCTCAATCGTGTTGCATATTATCCTTTTTTTAGTGGTTGGAGTACTTAAGTACCAGTCTCTTAGCAAGTTTGATGATGATAGTACAATATTGTTGTCCACATTCACTATACTGTGCCTTAGACCTCTAGGGCTTGTAAATACTCATTCCAAGTTTGTACCCTTACACAACATCTGTACTTCTCATTTTTAAAATGAATCATGTTTCATAAATATTTTAATTCCCTCCTCAATTTGTTGAATTCTTAAGGAATTTGTTTTTCCCTTTACCTTTTTTTAAACTTCTAGTCAGAAGTTTTGATCCCTGCTCCAAACAGATTGTAGGTTTGACCACGTTAGAGATGTCCACACTTCTGCTAATTTAAATAGAAACTAATGAAAATCGTTAAGTAGTTGTCTCACCAGTAGATTTCACATCAAGTTCTTACTCTTCTTTCAGAGGAAGGATCTGTGATGAGAATGAAGCGCATTTCTAAAGCTTTTATTGGTCACTTAGCGATGGATGGTGACAGCTGTCACCATCTCATCAGCGAATCCTCTTATTTCACACTGATTTAACAGAAGCCAGATTGTTGCATTTTTATGATCAAAATTTATTACTCTTCTCATTTCCCATTTTTTTAAATATGAAATCTTCCATAAATACCATTTAAGGTCCAAAGTACATGCAATCATGCATATAATTATTCATATAATCATAGAGCCCAAGCTGGTTACTGCAGTTAAGAGAGCACAGTGCTCTTTTAGGAAATGCTTTGTTGATTATGAATGTCAGGGTAAAGATGATGCTGCTTATCCTCCCCATTATCTTTTTTTTTTTAATTTTTTTTCAACGTTTTTATTTTATTTTGGGGACAGAGAGAGACAGAGCATGAACGGGCGAGGGGCAGAGAGAGAGGGAGACACAGAATCGGAAACAGGCTCCAGGCTCTGAGCCATCAGCCCAGAGCCCGACGCGGGGCTCGAACTCCCGGACCGCGAGATCGTGACCTGGCTGAAGTCGGACGCTTAACCGACTGCGCCACCCAGGCGCCCCGCTCCCCGTTATCTTTATTATTATTGACTTCCTTATCAGTATCATAATCTATCCAAATATATTTAAATGAAGACATTGGGAGCCCAAATCATCCATTCCACTTTCTCTCTTCATATCCTGCCATGATTTAGTCTTCCTCTTTTAGGTTTCTTTGGATAATTAATAGAAATTTGTGGAAATATTAAATCTGCTTCCTCTAAATAATTTAATAACAGATATTAAGTCTGATTAGACTTGTGAACATATCTCCTTCCAACCCGAGAAGCTGATTCCTTAAGTATAAAGAAGACAGAATTCACATGTCAAAGCAGAAATCACATAATAAAAACTATTAACTGTATTTTAAGGTTCTAATTATTAGTTAGATCACATGAAATATTAATCATATGACAGGAAATCTATTTAACTGAGTCACGACTAAAATTTGTAATGAACATCACAAGCCTTAAATATTCTAGTTTTGGGGATCGGCTGTAGGGAAAGGATCTAAAATACAGGTAGAAGCTTTTCTCCACATGTTATAATTTTTCTGTAGCAGTATTTTAAAAAGAAAAAAAAAAGACCATCTAAATACTACATTAAGGAAAATGATAAATAAATTATAGTGCTTCATAGAATAAACTGCAATAGTTTAATAGTTATGAAATTTTTATCATTATTATTAATAACCAGATAATTGTAGTTTCAGATTAAAAAGGCCATATGGAAAATTGGGCACATAGTATGATTTCAAGTGAAATCATAAAAATAAGCATAGGAAAAAAGTTACATAAAAATCCACTGAATGTTAAAGTTTATTTTTTCTGAGGAGTAGCATTAGGTAGAAATTTTTGCTTCTTCTTTATACTTTTCCTATATTTTCCAATTTTCTACAATAAGCATAAATAATGAGTCATAAACCACCTTTAAAAATTATAGTTAAAATATTTTAAAATGCGTTGCTGTTGATTATGACATTAAGTATATTTTCTTCCAACAGTTTGTCTCTACTAGATAGATGCTAACTGCAGTTTTAAGAGGAAAGAATTTATTTTTGGCCCAGTGAATGGTAAAGTGTGGAGATTCTAATTAATTTGAGGAATTTTAATAATTTCTGTGATTCAGTCTTTAAAAACCTAATCCATATAATTTTCTGTAAAGAAATAACATAGTTATTTGGGGGACCACACAGATTGCTTGATAGAATTAACCCTTTGATTCAGGTAGAAACATCTACGCATCTTGCTCATCCAGTTGGTAGCTGCCTTTCACTCAGATCCCCTATTTAACTGTTCTTAATTAATAGAGTGAAATAAAGATAGTGTGAAATATGATCTAAATGAACCCAAAAATTGCTCTGACCCCATTTCCATTAAAAATTTCTGCTGACAAGTTTTCCATTAGTATCAAACAGGAAGTTTTATTTTTTAATTGTATTTTTTTTTAAAGATTTATTTTTGAGAGAGAGAGCACAAGTGGGGACGAAGCAGAGAGAGACGCAGAAAATCTGAAGTAGGCTCTGTGCTGACAGCATCGAGCCCCATGCGAGGCTCAAATTCACAAGCCTTGAGATCATGACCTGAGCCAAAGTCAGATGCTCAACCAACTGAGCCACCCAGGCGCTCCTAATTGTATTTCAAAAAAAAAAAAAAAAGCAAAACTACTTAATATGATATTTATTATGCGCAAGACACTGTTCTTAGTACTTTACAAATCTTAATTTATTTAATCCCCACTAAAGTCTTATGTAGTACAGCCAAGAATTGAACTAGGCAGTTGGATTTCAAGATTAAAATCCATAACCTTGTACATGGAATATGTAATTGTCTCAATATCTAACCAGTTCACAGGCCTACTGATGAGTTCTCAACTTTAGTCTTTACTGATTATAGGCTTATATTCTGTTAAATAGTGAAGAGGCAGATCTGTGTTCACACCAAAGGTTTACAATGAATCTGGTATTGTTTGGTAGATACCAAGCTTTGAAAATATATCTCATCAAAGAATTCTCTAATTTTTTTTTTTGTTAAATGATTTGAAGATTTATTAATCTACTTTTTTTTTTTAAGTTTTTATTTTTATTTGAGAGAGAGATAGAGAGCAAACGGGTGAGGGGCAGAGAGAGAAGGAGACAGAATCCCAAGCAGACTCCACACTGTCAGCACAGGGCTCGATGCAGGGGCCTGAACTCACGAACCAGGAGATCATGACCTGAGCCGAAGTCAAGAGTCGGTTGCTTAACCGACTGAGCCACCCAGGTGCCCTATTAATGCACTTTTAAATAGCAAGATAGTGTCTATGAATCTCAAGGTTTTCAAAACTTCATTTACGAAGGATTTTTTTGTATTTTAAAAAAATTACATATTAAAAAACATAGTCAATTCACATGAAAAATCAATCAACACAATGATTTCATAGTTATAATATGACTGACCTTGCAAGAAACTGACACCAATTTAAAATTTAAAGATTGAAATAAAAAATAAAATTGAATTTGCAACAATCTTCAAATTTTAAAGTTATATGGATACTTACAGTTTTTCTAGTTTAGCAGATTTTGTAATGTAGTGATATTTTCTCCCTATCTCCAAGAAATAGCCACTAGCTTCTATTTGAATATTTATAGATAAGGTAAATATGCAATGTTTTGAGGCATAATATGTCTTTATAGGCTAGAGCTCATGATTAAAAATATAAGTTTTTCTCTGTGGTGACCTAAAAATTTTCACATTTGTATGTTGAAAGCATTTCTTCTAATTCTAATTCTGTCACACTGACTTTCAATGAAAGAAATACCCTAAACCTATTTGGATAGAGCTATCAGTTTATCTCTCAGTCTTTCCCCTGCAAACAAAAATATCTCTCACTCTTCAACTCTTGACACAGTTTCCAGAGTATCAAATTTGGTGTCATAACTGTATGTAGTGACCAGAGTCATTCATTGATTACATTTCATGTATAGACATGAAGTCTGCATTTTAACTGAAATTTGTTTGCATCATCTTTTATATGCTTACATCCAATTCCATCAAAATCAAACTAGTTACCAGTCTAGGACTGAGAATTTCTTGAGGTCCCCTGAGAAGTCAATGGATAGATCTCCAGAAAATTACTTTGACAAAGGTTCTTGTACTCAAACATGGTGAGAGATTGACACTGGTAGATGGGAGATCTGGGATCCACAAAGACAATGCAAATGATGGTGATTTTCAAATGAAGAAATCGCTCTCATGAGGAGATCAAGGGAAGCTGTGAATCTGGTTGGAGAGCACCTACCAAAGGGAAGGAAAATCTTAGCAATAGATAAGATTTTATTCTTGAAATTCATCTTAAATTAAAACAGAGAACTTAAACATTTATGGGCTTTGCAAAAATAAAAACAAATACAAATTTTAGAGTATTCATAGAAATAAATTTCTTCAAGTTACATTTAAAATCAGTTCCTATATGTTTTATTTTACTAATATAGGTACTTTCTCTAAAATATTATTGAACTCTTGTATTTAAGAGACTGTCCTAGTAACAGAGGCTATAAAGCTGAATAAAGCATTCTTTTCTCTAGATTTCAGTTAATGACAAAAAGCTAATGTGTAAAAAATTAAAGAATATAAAAAACTTGAGAACTGTCATAGTGGTATACAGCAGAAAGATTTGGCAACAACTGTGTCTGATAATATCAGTTACTGACTTTTTCAAAGAAGTTAAAAAATGTGTGCTTGGCTTGAAAGCAGATTAAACTTTCAAGGACTAAATGAGTAATGGTTATGCAGTCTGGAAACTCTTAAACAAGATTAAAAGTGCAGAAAGTTTCTAAGTAATTATTTGACTATGAATTGGTTCTTTTGCAGTGTAGTCTTTATAAATCTATAAATAAGGGAAAAAAGGATTAGGGATGAATAGAATTTTCTTCAAAATACTTGACAGCCCATGAACTGGCTGGAAAAATACAACCAATAACTATTTTAAAAGAGTGTTCTGGGGGCGCCTGGGTGGCTCAATTGGTTGAGTGACTGACTCCTTATTTCAACTCAGATCATGATCCCAGGGTTGTGGGATTGAGTCCCTCGTCAGGATCCACACTGAGCATGGAACCTTGCTTGGGATTCCTCTCTCTCTCCTTCTGCCCCTAGCCCCCTCTCAAAATAAATAAACACTTAAAAAAAGAAAAAAAGTAAAAATTTAAAAAAGAGTGTTCTGAATTGAACCATATTTTTGACAGATGGTCTGGGAATATTTCTGTGTGCCTAATGAGTAAATTGAAATAAAATAAAAAAATAATACTTGAAATGGCGGAGGAAACACAATTATTAATTAACATTGTCAAAGAGCATAAACAAATAATCCAGGCCAAAATAATCATTTAAGAATTATCCATGGTGACAATGCAGTTTTACGTTCAGGTGTCAACCATTTCTTTCCTGAGCCCTGGGGAAACAGAGGCTTTCAACTGTGGAGGAAAGAAAGGAGGATACGTGAATGTGATTATTAACGGGAGAACAGGGCTTCTGTTGTTTTGTGAAGTGCAAAACAACCAATGGGTCACAGGACGGCAGAATATGCTGGAAGCCCTTTGGAACTCAATTCTGAGAATGCCATTTCTTTCCCCTCAGGGAGCCCTGAAGAACAAGGAAATTACTTTGGTCAGTATGCCTCTGTGTGTGTCTGTAAATATTTTCGGCTTATTCCAGTCGCTGAAGCAATTGAGGTTTACCACAATGCTATTTAGGAGGTTTAATTTGAATTTGATATTGTAGGGAATTATTTTATGTAGGCTTCTATTTCGAGAGTATGCGTTTGACCTTCGCTCAGCTGTGCTTTTTTTGTTACACGAGAACATGGGACATAAGTGTCCAGAACATTAAATTTTATGTTTTTTAAAATTTAGAATTGAATGGGAATATATTGTAGAAATTTGTTTTGAATGAGATTAAGATGTAGAAATGGCAGAATGGTTTCACTTTAAATAAATCAAATAAGAACAGGATGGGCTAGGTTTAACGTCTCCCCGGTTTTCATGGGATGTGTTAGACTGTGATAGAGTGAACTCTTGATTATGCAATTGTACCAAATTCGTGCTACATCCTATAGGATGACATTCCATGTCTCTTCTTCCCACACCCAGTTCTTTCAAAATTGAAATCAGCCACCCAGGTCAGCACCAACAGTCTCTTGGGATCCCCCTAAGAAAGCAGGGGATGGGTCTCCAGAAACTGATTTGGTCAAGAACTGTTTTTAATCACTATGGAAGATGGACTCCAGGTGGATCTGGGATCCACCAAAACTGGAGGTGGTAATGATTACCACCTTAAGGGACTACTATCATGAGGCACTCAATGGAGCCATGAATTCTAGTTGAAGAGTTTGGTACCAAATGGTACCTAAAATTTCAGGTTTGGACTTCAACTTCATTCTTTTTTTTTTTTTTTTTCAACGTTTTTATTTTTATTTTTGGGACAGAGAGAGACAGAGCATGAACGGGGGAGGGGCAGAGAGAGAGGGAGACACAGAATCGGAAACAGGCTCCAGGCTCTGAGCCATCAGCCCAGAGCCCGACGCGGGGCTCGAACTCACGGACCGCGAGATCATGACCTGGCTGAAGTCGGACGCTTAACCGACTGTGCCACCCAGGCGCCCCTGAACTTCATTCTTAAGATATATCTTAAGTAGAAAAAGATTTATGGTTTTCTTATGAAATTACATGAATTTTGAGTGTTTCCAGTAATTATAATTTACTCATATTTTTGTTACATTTAAATCCTGTTTTGTAACTTACCCTTCCATTCAAACCAATATTAGTAATTTCCTCAAAAGACATGATTTAGCATGTGGGTGTAATTAACAATGTGCAAGTATGGAAATACTATACTATACTATACTACACACACACACACACACACACACACACACACACACACATATACACCTACACACAGTATATATAAGAATTACAATAGCACTAAGTCCAAAGTATACTCGGAAGAAAGTAGCTAGCCACTTTTTTCTGAAACTGGCAGCGTAGGAGGCATAAAAATATGTAATTGATGTTGAAACAACTGAAAGTTCAAGAGTTAGATGAATGGTAGGTATCATTTTAGAAAATCATAAATAAAGCGGAAAATAGTGAAAGCATCTTGTTTGTGATTATGACTGTAGCTTTGTACAGCAGAGGATTTACAGTTTTGGAAGCAAGAAAGAATATCAGCAATGAGCTTACCCGTCTTGGAAAAATCTGTGATAGACTGAGGGCCTCTGTGAAAGACAAATCAATAATTATATTTGAAGACAGCCTATTGAATTGATTCATATTATTGATAGCAAGTCTGAATAGTTTCTCTGTTGCCCATGAATTGAAACAAATTAAGAAAGATATTGATAGAAGCAAGAGAAGACAATCATTATTTCACACAAATCCAGAAGCCTAAATCAAAATGTGGTCATAGCCATTATGGATGAAGATAATACGATTTTCCTTTCAGGTATGACCATTTTGGCCTCAGTCCTGAGAGAACAATGAGTGAGCAACATGTAACTCTGACCATTCAGGGGAAAGGAAAGCTTTTGACTTTTTGTGAAGTGCAAGTCATTGGGCCAGGGCTAGTAGAAGAAGGTACTGGAAGCTTTTTGATTCCCAGATCTGAAGATCCCCAGTTTCTTCCCAATGGAGAAGAAAGTTCTATTGGTTTCTATGCTTTCTTCCTCTGAAACATTTTCAATTTCATTATTTTTCAAAACAATTGAGATTCAACACAATATCACTTGAACTTTATTTTGTAAAATGTGTTATTTTTTATATACTGCTATACCTTTGTGGCCACTATCTTCCTCCTCTTTTATTTCTCCCTTTTTGAACTTCACATCCATTTAGAAGTCTCTTAAACCTACAAAACATTATATTTGTCCTGATCTTTAAAAAATTTGGAAACTTTGTTCCACATACGGGGCTGAAGTGCCTAAGAGTAATGAACTGCAGCAGAGTGTTTCATTTGTCTCCTTGATTGGTTCTCTGCGAAAGAGAAAATAAAGTAGGAAGATAGATGGGCCCCATATTCAGGGAGCTCAGTGAGAATCTGTTGGGTCCAGGTAACTATTTTACCTGTTATTCATGGTATATATCAGAGTGTATTGGCATCAACACTGGGTTGCATAAGAATAATGAGTTCATGATACACCTAGATGGTATTCTCACATTGCTTGTCTTTTTCTCAGATTCAGTCCTATCAAAATGGAAGCCAGCCACTCAGTCCAGCACCACAAGATCTTTGGGAACCCAAGAAAGCAGTGGATGGCTCTCCAGCAAGTAACTTTGACAAGGGCTCCTATATTCAAATGTGACTGGAGGCTGACCCCTGGTAGGTGGTAGGTCTGGGATCTACAGAGACAGGAAACAGTGTGATTATCAACCCAAGGGACTGCTGTCAGGAGGAGACTAATAAAGCCATGACTCATTGGAGACTCACCTGGTGTACTGGGAGAAGTTAAATCTTAGGTATTTAAGGAAACTTATTTTTCAAAAATGATTGAATCAATATTTTGGAGGGTCACTGACCTAATGAAAAATTTTTTTGTTAAACTTTATTTTTAAAGTAAGCAATAGTAGAATATTTCTACTCGTATGTTTAAATGCTACTTTCTTCTTTAATATTGTAGTCACTGGTTGAGTTAAAGCATTTTTTCAGTCACTCATATACAAAATATTATTTTGCCTACTATGTTTATGTAATGTTTTTTGTTTGGAAAATTTAATACATGATCATGTTAAAAAAAATTTTATAAAAAGATATAGTAAGTGGCCCTTCCACCTAGATCTCTTGGTAGCTCATCACAAATCAGCTACTTTTAATAGATTTTTGTTAAACAAGATTTATTGAGATAGAACTGAACTGTAACACTATGTAAGTTTAACATGTACAGTGTGATTATTTGGTACATGTATACATTGTAAAATGATTACCACAAAGGGGCACCTGGGTGGCTCAGTTTGGCTAAGCATCCAACTTTGGCTCAGGTCATGATCTCACAGTTCGTGAGTTCGAGCCCCCCATCAGGCTGTCCGCTCAGCACAGAACCCATTTTGGATCCTCCATCCCTGTCTCTCTCTGCCCTTCCCCCATTCACATTCTCTCACTCTCTCTCTCTCTCTCTCTCTCTCTCTTTCTCTCTGTCTCTCAAAAATAAATAAACATTTAAAAATAAAACAAAATAAATAAAATGATTACCACAAAAAATTACTTAATACATCCATCACCTCTCATAATTACCTTTTTTTTAAATAGTGAGAACATTTAAGTTATATTCTCTTAGCAACTTTCAAGTCTATAATACAGTATCGAGAACTATAATCATGCTGTGCACTAGATCCCCATATCTTATCATCTAAAACTAGAAGATTATACACTTTGACCAACATCTCCCCATTTCTCTGACACCCAGCCTTTGGCAACCTCCATTCTACTCTGTATTTTTATGAGTTTGGCTTTTTTAGGTTCTACATATAAATGAGGTGAAACAGTATTTGTCTTTCTCTCCCTGACTTATTTCATTCTGCATCATTTCCTCAGTATCCATCCATGTGTCACAAATAGCAGGATTTCCTTGTTTTTATGGCTGAATAATATTCCATTGCAGGTATTTTCCTTACCCATTCATTCATCAGTGGCAGCTTAGGTTGTTTCCATGTTTTGAGTATTGTGAATAATGCTACAGTGAACATGGGAGTGTAGATGTTTCTTTGAGATAGTGATTTCATGTTCTTTGGATGCATACCCAGAAATAGGATTGCTGAATAACATATATCAAGAGGTTAGCTAGTCTACTCCATAATATTGGTGCCTGGGCATCCATCTTGTTTGGCCAGGCAGACTGCACAGGCCTTAAAATGACATTAGTTCCTCATGCAAGTTTCTGCCTCAGATAGCAGCAGGCAGTCGTAAGTAAATGTAAGTTCCTATGGTGACTTTCCTCAATGGCCTTGTGATAAAAATCTCCCCTCTTCCTGGGGCCTTTCCTTTATGTGCTCCTTAGATAAAACCCCTGCAAAGCTAACCAAAACCCTACTCTTGTGGTTTGAATCGACCAATCTGGCCTTAGACCAGGATCTTTCTGTAAGCAAGTGCCCTAGGTTCTGCCACTCTCTGCCTACACCAGGCCTTGACTTCCCATGTGGCCCCTCGAGGCATGCTGTGTACTTTCCCTGAAACCTGTGAGTAGTAAAGTATTCTGTTTTAATTCTCTGTGGTCTTTTGTGGAACCATAGCTCACCATCTGACATCTCAGGGCTGTACTTAACAGACGTCAATTTAATAAAGTCACAATAATATGGTAATTCTATTTTGAATATTTTAAAGAACTTCCATGCTGTTTTCTATGTGGCTTCCCCAATTTATATTGCAACCAACAGAGCACAAGTATGCCCTTTTCTCCACATCCTCGCCAACCCTTGTTATCTCTTGTTTTTTTGATACTAGCCATTCTAACAGGCATAAGGTGGTATCTCATGGTTTTGATCTTCATTTCCCTGATGGTTAGTGATGTTCAACATCTTCTCATGTACCTGTTAGACATTTGGATATCTTCTTTAGAAAAATGTCTTTTCAGGTTCCCCCCGTTTTATAAATGGATTATTTGGGGTTTTATTTTTTTGCTATTAAGCTGTAAGAGTTATTTATGTATTTTGGATACCAGTCCCTTATCAGATAACTTTTTTGTAAATATTTTCATTCTATAGATGGCCTTTTCATTTTCTTTCTTGATTGACTGATTTTATTTTATTTTTTTCTGTGTAGAAGCTTTGTAGTTTGATGTTTATTTTGCTTTTGTCACTTGTGGTTTTGGTGTCACATCCAAAAATCATTGCCAAGACCAATGTCAAGGAGCCTTTTCTCTCTGTTTTATTCTATAAGTTTTACATTATCAGGTCTTACATTAAAGTCTTTAATCCATCTTAATTTTTGTGTGTGGTGCGAGATAGGGGTCAAGTTCGTTATTTTTCCTGTGAATATCCAGTTTTCCCAGCACCATTTATTGAAGAGACTAATCTTTCTCCATCAAGTATTCTTGATTCCCTTTTCAAATATTGGTTGATCATACATGTATCAAATCTGTGCTCTTAGTTCTGTTTGTTTGGCCAATGTATTGGTTTTTATTCCAGTACCATACTGTTTGGATTACTATAGCTTTGTGATATAGTTTGAAATCAGGAAGTGTGATACCTCCTGCTTTTGCTATTTGAGGTCTTTTGTTGTTCTATACAAATTTTGGGATATATATATTTTTTTTTTCTATGTGAAAAAGTGCCATTGGAATTTTGATTGCATTGAATCTATAGAAGATTTGGGGTAGAATGCATATTTTAACAATATTAATTCTTTTGATCCAACAAAACGATATCTTTCCATTTGCATCATTTTTTAATTTCTTTCATCAGTGTTTTATAGTTTTAAGGGTATAGATCTTTTGCTTCCTTGATTAAATTTATTCCTAAGTATTTTATTGTTTTTGATGCCACTATAAATAGGATTATATTCTTTATATCCCTTTTTTTTTTTTTTATTCTTTATATCCTTTGCAGATAGTTTGTTGTTAGTGCACGGACATGCAACTGGTTTTTGTATGTTGATTTTGTGCCCTGCAACTTTCCTGAATTTGTTTATTAGTTCTAACAGTTTTTTGGTGGAGCCTTTAGGAGTTTCTTTATATAAGATCATATCATCTGCAAACTGAAAGAATATTACTTTGTTTCCTTTCCAGTTTGGATGTCTTTTATTCCTGTTTCTTACCTAATTGCTCTAGCTAGAAATTCCGGTACTATGTTGAAAAAAATTGGTGAAAGTGGGCACCCTTGTCTTGTTCCTGATCTTAGAAGTAGAGCTTTCAGCTTTCACCATGGTATGATGTTAGCCATAAGCTTGTCATATATGGCCTTTATCATGTTGGGGTCTGTTTATACCAAATTTGTTGAGAGTTTTAACCATGAAAAGATGTTGAATTTTGTCAAATGCTTTTTCTGCATCTGTTGAGATGATCCTAAGGTGACTTTTTATTTTTCATTCTATTAATGTGGTATATTACATTTATTGATTTGCATGTATTGAACCATACTTGCATGCGAGGGATAAATCTCACTTGATCATGGTGTATGATTCATTTAATGTACTGTTGGTTTGTTAGTATTTTGTTGAAAATTTTTGCCTCTGGATTCACCAGGAATATTAGCCTTCAGTTTTCTTTTCTTGTAGTGCCCTTATCTGGCTTTGGTGTCAGGGTAATGCTGGCTTTGTGAGTCTGGGAGTGTTCCCTCCTCTTCGATTTTCTGGAAGAGCGTGACGATTGGTATTAGTACTTCACGTGTTTCATAGAATTCACCAGTGAAATCATCTGATCGGGGCTTTTCTTTCTTGGGAGGTTTATGGCTACTGATTTAATCTCCTTACTTGTTCTTGGTCTGTTCAGATTTTCTATTTCTTCCTGATTCAGTCTTGCTAGGTTGTATGTTTCCAGTAATTTATCCTTTTCTTCAAGGTTATCCAATCTGTTGGTGTATAATGTTCATAATGGTCTCTTACAATCTTTTGTATTTCTGCAGTATCAGTTGTAATACCTCCTCTCTCTAATTTTAATTCATTTTTTTCTTTTCTTATTTAGCTTAGCTAAAATTGTCAATTCTATTTTTCTTTTCAAAAAACCAACTCTTACTTTCAATGATCTTTTCTATTTTTTAATCTTTGTTATTCCCTTCCTTCTGCTAAATTTGGATTTAGTTTCTCTTTCTTTTCCTAGTTTCTAGAGGTGTAAAGTTAGTTTGTTGATTTGGGATCTTTCTTTTTTAAAAATAGGCATTTATTGCTATAAACTTCACCCTTCGATCAGCTTTTGCTGTATCTATAAGTTTTGGTATTTCCACTTTCATTTGTGTTTCCACTTTCATTTGATTCAAGATATTTATGATTTTCCTTTTGATTTCTTCTTTGGCCCATAGGTTGCTTAGGAATGAGCAACTTACACGTATTTATGAGTTTTCCAGTTTTCTTTCTGTTATTTATTTCTAGTTCCATACTATTGTGGTTCAAGAAGATACTTGGAATGACTTGAATCTTTAAATTTGCTAAGACCTGTTTTCTGACATAACATCATCTATCCTGGAGAATGCTGTTGGATGGAATCTTCTATATTTATCCGTTAGATTCATTTGGTCTAAAGTATAGTTCAAGTCCAATGTCTCCTTATTGATTTTCTTCCTGGATGATCTGTTCATTATTGAAGGTGGGGTATTGAAGTCCCCTACTATTACTGTGTTGTTGGCTACTTCTCCCTTCAAATCTGTTGGCATTTGCTTAATATATTTAGGCGTTCCAATGTTGTATGCATATGTGTTTACAGTTGTCAAGTCCCCTTCTGAATTGACCCCTTTATCATTATACAGTGACCTTTTTCTCTTGTTTGAGTTTTTGACCTAAAGTCTATTTTGTCTAATAGAAGTATAGCTATCTCTTTTCTCTTTTATTTGGAATATTTATATGGAATATTTTTTCCATCCCTTCACTTTGAGTCTGTGTGTTTTTAAAGCTGAAGTGAGTCTCTTATAGGCAGAATATAGTTGGCCTTTTTTTTTTTTGTCATTGTAATCTTTTTAGCCACTCTTTGGATTAGAGAAACCAGTTCATTTACATTTAAAGTAATTATCAATTTGTAAGGACTTACTAGTGACATCTTATTAGTTTTCCGGTTCCTTTGTTTCGTTTTCTTCTCTTCTTGTCGTTCTTTGTGAATTGATGATTTTCTGTAGCAATATGCTTTGATTACCTTCTCTTTATCTTTTGTACCTACTGTAGGTTTTTGCTTTGTGATTCATAGGGTTTCCATACCATTTTAACATCCTAACATAACATAGATATAGTAGTCTATTTTAAGCAAATAATGATGTAACTTTGATTACTTACAAAAATTATTCTCTTTTACTTCTCCCTTCATATTTTATGTTTTTGTTGTCACAACGTATATTTCTTTAATTTTTTTTATATTTATTTATTTTTGAGACACAGAGAGAGACAGAGTGTGAGCAGGGGAGGGGTGGAGAGGGAGACACAGAATCAGAAGCAGGCTCCAGGCTCCCAGCTGTCATCACGGAGCCTGACATGGGACTCGAACCCACAAACTGTGAGATCATGACCAGAGCCAAAGTCGACACTTAGCTGACTGAACCACCCAAGCACCCACAACTTACATTATTTTATATTGTGTGTCCATTAACAAATTATTGTAGCTATAGTTATTTTTAATACTTTTGTTTTTTGATCTTCATACTAAAGTTAAGTGATTAACATACTATTATATTACAGTATTAAAATATTCTAAATTTAATGTTATATACTTACCTTTACCAATGTATTTTATATTTCAGCTTTAAGGACTGCTTTCAGTATTTCTTGTAAGGCTGGTCTAGTGATCATAAATTCTCCCGTTTTGTGTGTATCTCAAGAGTCTTTATCTCTCCTTCATTTTTGAAGGACAACTTTGCTATGTAAACTATTCTTGTTTGGCAGGTTTTTTCTTTCAGCACTTTGATTATATCATCCCACTCTTTCCTGGCCTGAAAGGTTTCTGCTGAGAAATCCACTGAAAAGCCCTATGGTATTTCCCTTGTATGGTGAGAATTCTTTTCTCTAGCTGCTTTAAAAATTTTCTCTTTGTCTGAAGCTTAAATACTGGGAAGAAAACTAAAGCAAAATACATGTTACTTAAATCACCAATTGTTACTTAACAGTGTCTGAAATTACTAGTCTATGCAATTAGCCAGGTGATATGAATTAGAGACATAAAATTCTGCAAGGAAGAAGGCAAAGTAGCTTTTCAGATTGTCATTGTAAATCTACAAAACCAAAGGAATCAAGTTAAAAATGACTAGGAAAAATAAGATCATTCAATATTGTGACTTGTTAAAAATTAAAATACAATAAGTAATATGTTGTTGGATATAAATAATAATCAATTGGAACATATAATGAAAGCATAAATAAGAGAAAAAATCCCATTTTCAACAGCAACAAATAATTTTAGTACTTGGGAGAAAACTAATACAAAATATATTGAACATGGATATTTTTAAATTAAATTTATGGAGGGACATCAACTCAAAACTATACCAACCTAGGACCTCTCAAATACTTGAATGATTTGAGTGCTTTAAATGATGTACCTTGATCTTTTTCAAAAATATCTGATACTATAAACAAACAAATTATTATAGATTATTCTATACATTTAATACAATCCCCCCAAACTGCAGAAGGAAGTTTGTTAGGGGGTTTGGAATAAACTATATGTTTATTATTGAGTTTATTTTGTAAAAATTCATGCTACAAAATAACATCTGACATTTTGTAGAAATAATTTATGTATGTATAGAAAGATGTTGCGAAGTAACAAGTATCAGTGATTTTTTTTCGTAGTAAAATAACTTACCAAAGAAGTGAAGACAATGGACATCATTTATAAAATGCAGCTGGAGAAAAGTGAAGCTATCAATGCCAGAAAACCAATGCTGACTGTAAAATTGCCATAATAGTCATAATAACTGTTATGAATTCAGTCATTGCTTTCCAACTACCAGATAAGGAAAGAATAGAACATCTGATTTCAAAGTATTTTATTGACACTTCATTGATTTCTAATTTAATTTATGTGATTTCTTTGATCACACTAACAAAATCAAGCCTGGAATTAACTTTTTTTCTCTTCAGATATGCCATCATTAACTCTGTAGAACCTGGAAAATTAGAATCTGTTAGATGTGGGAGAATGAGAGGAAGATATGTGATTGTCAACACTCCAGGTAAGAAACATATCCTCAACTTTGTGTGAGATGCAAGTCTTTGGTCCATGCCCAGTTTTGCCTATATCAAAAGCCACATGGGTCAGTGGGTGTTACATATATTTTCCTGATTAATAGGACATTTCATTTATTTTTTTAAGTTTATTTATTTTGGGGAGATAGAGAGATAGTGAGCAAGGGAGGGGCACAGAGAAGGAGACAGAATCCCAAGCAGGCTCCATGCCTTCAGTGCAGAGCCTGATACGGGGGCTTGAACTCATGAACCATGAAATCATGACCTGAGCTGAAACCAAGAGTCAGACGCTTAACCTATTGAGCCACCCAGGCGCCCCATGACATTTCATTATTTTTATTCAGTTATTTCATTATATCATGAAATACAGAAGAGAGGACAACATTCTTCATATTAAATAATATGGAAATTGAAATATCTAACGATGCTGCGACTCTGACCTCATAATCTTCCTCAGAGTATTGTTTCATTTCTCTTCACTGTCCATTTCCTCTGTTGTCTTATTTATTCAGTATTTTCTTTCTTGTTTTATATTTTCCACTTGTCGATTTATTTTTGTTAAAGATTATATGAACCTAGGACTTCTCATATTTGAGTGAAGGGAAAAATTTCTCATAGATTCCCTGTATTAGTTTATTTCCGTAGTTCATGCTGCTTAAATAAATGCCAACAAACAATGAGATATTTACTTTTTATGCTTATATTTCTTATTTAAAAACTATAAAGAAAAACCTAATTGATAAATTAATTACCAAAAAACTATAAAACATATTGTTAACAAAGTTTAGAGGGACTGGGAAGATGTTTTGCTGCAAATAAATTGCAAAGAGCAAAAAAAAAGATATTTTACTTATGGTCGACTTGACTATTTGGCTTTACTTGGAACATTTTTTGAGTTGTTATCATCACCATTTTTATTTTCCTTTTTTAACTATACATATTTTGTTAAAGACTGACCCATTATTTTGGCAGATCAATTCACTTACTAGAACACTTCAAAATGATTTAAGATACCACTGACTAAAAATAATTTATTGTATACAATTATCCTACTTTGTCTAAGTAACTTGAATATTGATACAAAGGTAGGATCCATCTAATACATCTGCTTGCTAAGTAAATATACTGCCAAGTTTTTGAATATGGTATTGTTCCTTCAGGGGAAAAAAAAATTCTTGGCATAATTAGAAAGGGAATTATGGGTAGAAAGTGGAAATAAGGGTAAATAGAAAAATACCTAAATATAAATATAAAAAATACCTGAAAGAATTTAACTATTAGTCATTTCTACTTTGAGAAGAGGGGTGGTATTTAGGAAGGGGTAAAAGTTTATTTTTATTTTTTCATCCATAGATGCTGTACTGAATAGCCATGAATTCATATATTAACTTTTAATATAAAATTAGTAAAATCAGAAAAAAATTAAGTTAACTCATTTTGTACTTCTGCATAGAAGACCACACTTCATTTTACAAACAAGATCTAAACCTCTCATTTAGTGATTGTCTTTCTTTATCTATTGAATTTCTTATCCCTAGAAGTCAAAATTATCTTAGGATTAAAAATACTCAGTGAACATACCTTTATAATGTAATACATCTTTTCTTTGACTAAAATAATCTTTAATGTTAAGTCCATTTCTATAACACTATCGGTGGTTAATGATCAGAAAAATAAATATGTAAGGAAGGCAATAGAAATAAAGATCACATAAAATACCACCTTTCTTTCCCTTGCTTATACTATAAATAGGAAAAATCAGAAGCAATGTAGAAAACCATTAAAATTGCCATTCGTCCCAAGCCATATTCTGACAACAGAATTCATTTAAAACTTGGAATCTAAATATGAATCATGGGAATCAATCCTCTTTTGCATGAAACCATTTGTAGAGAATCAGGAGATGACTGGTAGTTTGAATTCATAATAATAGTAACAGTGGTACATTTTAGCCAGATCAATAGATATGAGGTATAGTTTATATATCAACTTTTCAAGAAATGGAAATATTTTTCCCCATTACTTCCCCTTAAAAAAAAGTCACTTCCCATTCTGCCAGCAGTACATTGCACTTTTCTTTTGGTGTATAGCTCACTTTGGCTGTACTTTGGCATTTAAGGTCCAATGCTATCTCGGGGGAAACATCTACCCAACAATCTCCGTGATCCTTTGATATATCCTGACAAGCTATTGATGGATCTTTCATGAGTGACTTTGATAAAATCCCTTGTATTCAGACCCGAAAAGAGACTGAACCCTGGTGGATCACGGATCTGGGTACCCCTTGGGCTGTGGCCATTGTGTCATCCACCAACTGAGAAGAATGGGTCATGAAGAGAGAAAAGGAGCTGTTGTTCGGCCTGGACACTCACCTGCTTACAGTGGCAAAACAAATTCCAGGTAAAGATCGAAACTTTAAGCTTCAAAAATAACAACTAAATAACTCAGTAAGTGTTTATATCGGTTTATGCCCATGCAGCAGTAGTTCTTTTCTCTCATTGTAGTTTGGAGAATCAACTGTAGACAAAGATATCTGTATCATCTAGGTATATGGAAACAGATACGCTATTCTCAAATGAACATTTAATGTATTTAAGTTGATCTTTCAATTTGCTAAAAGGGAACCCTTCCTTGAGGAAAAAGAATGAAATTAACATGAGCATTTCATAAGATTTACCGGTAATTCGATTGAAATAATTAATTAATTCGGCCAAAATAATCCAAGCAGTTGATACCATATAATTAAATACTATAACTTTTTCTAGAATGAAAACATAAATATGTAGTGCCAGCTCTAGATGTAAGCTAGGTATGTCAACTCTATTTAACCATAAAATTTACCTTTTCATGTATCTTAAGCTCGAGTAATGTGAGGAATGTAGATAATCCCATTTGTATCCATAAGGCAGGTGGTTTCCTGGAAAATTGATACTGGAACCTAGATTCTTATAGTAGTGATACAGTGAGTCTTTTTCTTTGTTTTTGCAGTATAGAAGAGACAGATTAGCAATCTTGACAATATAACTTTTACACAGATGAAGTGAAAGATATGCAGGAAGCATAGAGGCAGTGAAAGAGGCATTAACAGTCTCAATTTGCAAGCAGAGACATAAGAATTTTTTTTTCCTATTTGATTTGCTACCATACACTCATATTACTTTGTTAACTTTTTAAAAAAGATCCACTTGGAGAAACATAACAATTCATGATTTAAATGAGAGTGATGTAGTAATTATCCAGAAGTATATAAAATTTCCCTTTTATTGTTATCTGTGAACTATTTACAATGAATTTTAATTTCCTCTGGTCATTAATTATCTGCATATTTAATATTTCAGAAGTATCTCCAGTACTGCCTCATAGGGTAGATACAACCCAGTCCAACACCTTGAATCTGTCTAGATCTTTTCAAAAAGCCATCGTCTTTGGTAAAGTTATGTATATTCTGACCTATTAAGAGACTAATTTCCTGTTCAATGGTAGATTTGGCCTTTCCAGCAAAATTTGTTACTCAGCAAACAAAGAGATTGTTGCCAGGAAGAAATAAATGAAGCAATCTATGATTCTAGCTGGAGATTAATTTTTTTAATGTTTATTTATTTTTGAGAGAGAGACAGACAGAGCGTGAGCAGGAGAGGGGCAGAGAGAGACGGAGACACAGAATCTGAAGCAGGCTCCAGGCTCTGAGCTGTCAGCACAGAGCCTGATGCAGGGCTTGAACTCATGAACCGCAAGGTTGTGACCTGAGCCAGAGTCAGACGCTTGACTGACTGAGCCACCCAGGTGCCCCAAGTCGGAGATTAATGTGAATAATGTGCCATATTAAATCCCAGGTATGAATCCAAGTTTTGAATTCTAGAAGGACCATATGTTTATTTTTTTTTGTTTTCACTGATTTGGAGATACGATGTATATTCAAGAATTAGAATATAATGAAATTAGAAGAGCTGCATCAACGTGATTCTGTCCCAGGGTCAAATAACTTCACAGCTTAGCACCTTCAGTGACTCCAGATCCTCTGAAAGAGCCATAGATGAATCTATGAAGTCTCTTGCATTCAAACAGAATTGGAGGATGACCCATGTCAGATGGTAGATTTGGGCTCACTACATGTTGTCAACCATATTTCAGTCATTGACAGCACAGACTTTTGCCATGAAAATCTGTAAGAGGCTATAATTCTGGTTGGAAAGTCCATCTGAGAAAGATGGCACATTGAACCCCAGATATTAAATCCAGATTTTAATTTAACATTAACTTGGTAACATAAATAATTTCACATTAAATATCAATGTAATTGAGGGAAGAAATGGAAATTATGAAGGGAATTTACATAATTACTTTCATTGTATTATATTGACACTTCATGTGAAATTGTTTATATTACCTCTAAAAACCAGTGTAGGACTTTCTTCTCTCTTCAACATCAAAGTGTAGGACTACTTTTAATCAACAAATAAAGGACGTTATTCAAAAATTTATAGTGTAGGACTTTCTTCTCTCTTCAACATCAAAGTGCTGACTACTTTTAATCAACAAATAAAGGACGTTATTCAAAAATTTATACCTAATTTAGTTGCAGCTGAGTGACACGTAAACTGATACTGTACCAGCATCAACAAAAATGTCACTTATATTTTCCCCATAATTCATGGATTATCAAAAAGGTAAGTTTACTACCGAGGTAGATCAGAATTAATTAACTGTGGCAAAACACATGAAAAGAAAAAACGATATTCATCGGCAGTTGCAGCAAGGGTGATGATAATAATTAGTGTCTGTTGGTGTTAGTCAAGGCAACCTTAGTCTTATACAGCGATTTGAGGGTTGAGCTAAGTGGGGTAATAGACTATATAAGCAGCTACATTTCAGGTGTCATGTGATATGGCATGGAAGAAAAGTCATATTTATGTGCTATTAGTAAATATGGAGAGCTCTTGGGATGAACAAAAGAACAATGCTGTTTCTACCCTCCCAGAGTTACTTTTTATTGAGGAAAGAGAGTATTTAAGAAATTGATGAAAGTACAATGCATTCGGCACACAGGGCAAGGTGAAGAGTGTACATGTGAGGTCAGAAAAATAAATAGGATCTGAAGCATACATAATAGTGAAAAATTGGAAGCAATTTAAATTTCCAATAACAAGGAATCAGTTAAATAAGTAATTTTCAACCCCTGAAAATGATAGAGGTATATGAATATATATTTATATACATATAAATGTACAAATTTATATATATTTACAAAATTATATATATATACACATATATAGCTAAATATATATACATATATGTGTATTTAGGTACATATATGGAGATATATTTATAGATATATAAATTTTTAAATGTTTGCAATTTACCAAGTGAAAACAGGTTTAAAATCGTGTATTTAGATAAGTAGTCTATTGATAGAAAAATATATATTCATATGTGTTTCTGTATGGAAAAATATTATGATGTACACTGAAATCTTAATGGTGTTTATCTTTTTATGGCAAGATTTTAGAGAATTTTTATTTTCTTCTTTTAACCAACGTAAATTTTTTACACACAACTATCTTTTCTATAAATATGTATCCTGTTAGTTTAAAGTAGTGTTTCTTTTTAAGCTATATGAAATGTGACTGAGATTCATCAGAATAACACAGTTCAATCAGAGGATTGAATCAGCAATCAGAACAGGCAAATCCTCTAAATGCTAAAAACTTGCAAGAACACTTTATTAGTGTTTGATTATTAGTTTGATACTCCATTAAAACAAAAGGAAGTTTTTCTGAGAGAGAGAGAGTACAAGCAAGGGAGGGGCAGAGGGACAGGGAGAGAGAGAATCTTAGGCAGGCTCTATGCCCAGCACAGAGCCTGTTTGGGGGGGGGGGCTTGATCTCCCCACCATGAGATCATGACCTGATCCAAAATCAAGAGTCAGACGCTTAACCAACTAAGTCACCCCAGTGCCCAGATTCTTGTTTAAGATGGAAAATATATCCTCTTCTGATTTGGAGGAAAATGTGGGGAGATCATTTTAGAAAATGCGGTTTATGTGTCCATGGCTTTTTGTTTCCTGGCCCTGGAAAATAAGAAGAGTTTGAACATTCTGAAAATTATTTAAAATGTTGGAATGGCCACCAGGATCTTCCTTGGTGTTAATACATATTGAATGAATAATGGATGAGTGAGTGAGTGAGTGAACGAATGAATTCATGAATGGATGGATGAATAAATGAAGAGGGGATTCTAGAAGATTAAAAACTTAAGTTAAAAAGGAAAAAAGCAACATAATATTCCACCACCAAGAAAGAGTTCCCAGTGTTACTGCTCTCTAGCAATAACATAGTGTTCTCTTAACTCACCTACTGGCTCCTCTGCCTACAGCTGATTTACTTGTTGCATATACCACAGCCTCCTGTATTGAAGCAAAGTAGGTTTGGAAACTGAGTCAATTGGTAAGAACACCCAAGTCAAAGTATCTTAAACAATAAGGAAGTAAGCACCTGACATAACATGACATACGAAGGTACAGTGGCACTGGGGTCGGCGGCGCAGTGGCACCATCAGTGCTGGCTTCATCTCAGGCAGTGGTGAGATGGCTGTGGCAGGTCCAGGTATGTCACCTGGACGGGCTGATGTCTGGAGTCAGAGAGAGACCATCGTTTCCCTCCTACTCTTCTTTAAGAGCAAAGAAAACTTTGGCGAGGTCCCTGAAAGACCTCCCCACATATCTCATTGGCCAAAATTGTATCACATGGCCAGGCCTCAAGTAATGATAACAAAGGCAGTGGAGCTACCACAGCTCAATCAGCCCCTCAGGGGTCACCCCTGGAACCGGGCAGGAGCCATGCCTCCCCAGAAGCTCATGTTCAGAATCAGCAGATCCCGGAACAAATTATGCTTCTGGGCGGAAAAAGGAAGGGACTTAAGGTCATTATAGATATCTTTAGCAACAGAGAGATGAAATTTAAATGGGTGCTTTAAACTTCTGTCATTTTCTTCCTTCTCCCAGCAGTTGGGAGTCTTCCCAGCAAACTTTCTCTTATATTTTTTTATGGTATTTACTGTTCCCACATCCTTTTCAGCTTTCTTCTGCTGCCAACAGAAAGAGAAAGAAAGTGTGCCACGTTACAGTGAAAAATGAGACACTTTTGTGGCAATTGACTATGTATTAAATATTTCCACGAGCTAACCTCTAATTGGTATCTCATTTCAGTGTAGTAAACTTTGTTTACTATGAATCCATCATTTTTTACGTACACTAAGCTGGGTTTATTCTTGCCTTGACTGGGTTGTTTTGACAGTTAATAAGTAATTCTAGGTATAAATTATTTAAGTAACTTTCCACAAAGCATTGTGCTATGAAATCAAAGCTTTCATCACCTACCTTAATTTGATTCTGGAAAAAACGTACAGAAAGTTAGATACCTACGTATGAAGTTGTCTTCTTTTTCCTTTCGTCTTCTAGTTGTTGCATTATTGTTACACCGTTGACACGAAATTGGTTTTCTGTTTCATATATAAATTAGACTAAATAATAGAACTTCTTGACAGAATAAGAGACTTGCATTATTCACAATTCAAGTGTTCCTTCCGTAGTGTAGAGAAGGTATACAGATAAATATGTATTGTACACTTTCCTCATTATTCCCTTTCTTTTCTTTAACTCTCATACACACATAACAGCTTTGCACTGGGCCGATAACAACACTTAAGGCTAACCACCTTCCTTTTTCCCTCACGAAATTGGACAGCAGTTCCTGCCATATCAGGTCATTAACTGTTTATTGCCCAGTTAATTGAGTGCCATATAAAAATGAGCTGGCCCAGGGGGGGAAAAATTATCTGGCCTTCCCACCTGGGCAAGCTATGAACTGAAGATCTGGGAACCAATATAGTCATGAGGTAAAGGAAGAAAATTAAAGACAAAATTCAATGGTAGACTTTCAGTTCCAGGAAGGTAGGATAGAATGTACTTGTTCCCTGGTAAGTATACCAAAAACCTTGGACATTATATATAAAACAAACAAAAGAAGGCTCTGAAAGGTGAAGAGAAAAAAACAGATTAAACTTTAAATTACAATACTGCTCATAATTACTCAAAAAATAAATACTTTGGTGTAAATCTAACAAAGCACACATATTCCTTGTGGACTGAAAACTACAAAACTCTAATGAAAGAAGTCAAGTAAGATCTAAGTAAATGGAGAGACATGTATTCATGGATTGGAAGATGCAACATCTTAAAAGTATCAGTCCTCCCCAATATTTCTATCAAAATATTAGCAAGATTTTCTAAAGGCATAAACAATATTACCTTAAATTTTATGTGGAGAGATAAAAGAGTACAATAGCTAAAACAATTTTTAAAAAAAGAAAAAAGGAAGGAAGAATCAGTCTATGCAATTTCAAAATTTATTATATAAGTGCAGTCATCAAGACTGTTTGTCACAGGTAGAAACAAATCCATCCATCACTATAACCAAACAGAGAATCCAGAAATAAACCTACACAAATATGATTTTTGGCAAGAATGCAAAGCAATACAATGGAGGAAACACAGCCTTTTCAACAAATGGTATGGGAGCAATTGGACAATCATAGGCAAATAAATGATGAATGAATGATTGAATGAATGAATGAACATCATGACGCTCTATCTCAGTGGCACTTATAAAAAAATTAACTCAAAATGGATCATCAACTTAAGCATAAATTTAAAACTATAAAACTATTAGAAAAAAACATAAAGGAAAATCTTTGGGATCTACAGCTAGGCAAAGAGATCTTAGACACAACACAAAGTGTTATCCATAAAAGGAAAGTTCCATAAACTGGACTTAATCAAATTTAAAACTTTTTTCTGTGATAGATACTTTTAAAGAGGATGAAAAGAAAAAGCTACAGAATGGGGAAAATATTTGCAAACCACATATTTGACAGAAGAGTAATATATGAAAATATATAAAGAACTCTCAAAATTCAACTATAAAATTATAGATAATACAATTAGGTCATGGGCAAAAGACATGAACAGACATTTCACCAAAGATATGCAAATGGAAAATGTACATAGGAAAAGATGTTCAACATCTATAGCTATTAGGGAGATGAAATTTAAAGGAACAGTGAGCTATTACTACATACCAGTTAGAATGGCTAAAACTAAAAATAGTGGGAACAGTGAATGCTGGTGAGGATGCAGAGAAATTGGATCACTGGTACGTTGTTGATGGGACTATAAAATGGTATAGCCATTCTAGAAACAGCTTGGCAGTTTCTTACAAAATGAAATATACAAATATCATGCTACCCAGCAGTTGTACTCATTGACATTTATCCCAGAGAAATTAAAATTGGTATGCACAAAAAACCTGTACATGATTGTTCATAGCAGCTTTTCTTATGATAGTCTAAAACTGGAACGATGCAGATATCTTTAAATAGACAAATGGTTAAACAAATTATGGTACATTTACACCATGCTCAGCAATAAGAAGAAGAAACTAATGTATACAACAACCTGCGGGAATCTCCAGAGAATTAAGCTGATAGAAACAAAAACAATCCCAAAAGCTTATATATATACTGTATATCTCCACTTACATAACATTCTAGCTTTCCCTTTATAATTTTTACATTTTTGTATCTGTTTTACAAAACACCCTCTATGAACAATTAAAAACAGATCATTCCAGCTTTATACAACTCTTTCAAAGAATAGAAAAAGAAATAATAAGTCTTCAACGCATGTTATGGGATTAGTACAACCTTGGCATCCAAACCAGACAAAGGAATGAAGGTAAATTACAGGCCAATATTACTCAAGACATACTGCAAAAATCCAAAATCCAAAAATCCAAATAAATATTAGCAAACCGAATCTAGCGACATATAAATAAAAAAATAAATATATCATGACCAAGTGGAGTATATTACAGGAATGCATGATAAAATATGCTAATATAATTTTCTCATTAAAAAATAAAAGTAGGGGCATCTGGGTGGCTCAGTCAGTTGAGTGTTGGACTCTTGATTTCAGCTCAGGTCACGATCCCAGAGTCATGGAATCAAGCCACATGTCAGGCTCCACGCTCAGCATGGAGCTTGGGATTCTCTCTCTCTCTCTCTCTCTCTCTCTCTCTCTGCCCCTCCCCTCCCCCTCTCTCCCTTAAAAAACACAAAGAAGTAAATAAAATAAAATAAAAATAAAAGTAGAAAGGCATTTGATCATCTCAGTAGATGCAGAAAAACAATACAATTAAAGCATTCTTTTATGATGAAAAACTTGGGAAACCTGAAATAGAAGGAAATGTCACTAACATAAAAGAATCTGAATAAAATAACATCAAAACCAAATCCTTAGAGTGAATATCACACTTAATGGTAAAATGTTAAAAAGCATTATCTTCAAAATAAGAAACATAACAAGATATATACTGTTAGTTGAAAACAGGAAATAAGAAAAGAGGGGGAATAATATAAAAACAGTCTTACCTTTCCACCTAAGCAAACTAAAATGCACAGTCTCCCTACTCCTGTTTAAAACAACACAGTAAAGGGGCACCTGGGTCGCTCAATTGGTTAAGCCATAAACATTTGACTCTTGGTTTCAGCTCAGGTCATGACTTCATGGTTTGCATTGGGCTCTGTGCTGACAGTGTGGAGCCTGCTTGGGATTCTTTGTCTCCCTCTCTTTCCGCCTCTCCCTGCTCTCTCTCTCTCTGTCTCTCTTTCAAAATAAATAAACATTTAAAAAAAGAAAAAGGAGAAAAATATCATTTAGTAAATAATGTTTTCCTATACTGAAAATTTATTTTATCTACTACATTATTAGTATGTAATAAAAGAGTTTAGCAGGTTGTCAGATACAAGATCAATACAAAAACCTTTTCATTGCTATCCATAAACAATTACAGATTTAAAAAATACAACTTAGGGCCACCTGGGTGGCTCTGTTCGTTGGGCATCCAACTTTGGCTCAGGTCATGATCTCAAGGTCCGTGAGTTCGAGCCCACGTCGGGCTCTGTGCTGACAGCTTGGAACCTGGAACCTGCTTTGGATTCTGTGTCTTCCTCTCTCTCTGCCCCTCCCCTGCTTGCTCTTTGTGTGTGTGTGCGTCTCTCTCTCTCTCAAAAATAAATAAACATTAAAAAAGTACAACTTATAATTTACTTATAATAACAAACATGTATAAACATATAGGAATTATGAATAATTCTTATAAATAATGTACACTATTCTTATGTATGTAATCGTAAAACTTCGTTTAGATACATCAATAAAGATGTCAAGTAAAGGGACAGACTTACCATGTTCCTGAATAAGAAGTCTCATTATTGTAAGGATTTCAAAAATCCCCATGTTGATCATGTTCATAGTTTTTAAACTTTACACTATCCCCTAAAGACACTATGGAAGAAATTAACTTTTTTTTTTTTTTAACAAGTAAGGAGGATTATATTGTCTTTCTAGCTGCTTCATCTAAATCCTAAAATAGTTTGCGCTTCACTCAAGTGTAATAATGAGAAGGGGAAAATAGAAGAATACAAGTTCTATATTGGTTTAGAGGCAATATTAAAGTCTGATTATAATAATATTTAAAAATCGGAGATAACTTTCAGAAGATTATGGTCATCAGGAAATTAATACTGAAAACTATAATAAACCACCAGATAAGGCTTTGCACTTTTCACATTACTGCCAAATCCACCTTTTCTTTTAATTCATCAAGATCCTCTTAAAAAATCTATTTATTTAATAAATATTTATTGAATTTTGACTATATTGTTTTAGGAGATGGAGATACAGAAATGAGTAAGGCAGTGTATTCCTTGAATTCATAGAAATTAAATTCTAATGGGGGGACTTAATTAATTAACTAACAAGATAGTATTAAATGATAACTTTTGTAAAGAAAAGAAAGCAAGGTAATGTAATAGAGAATGAATAGGGGAAAGAGATGTTTTTTAAACTAAGCAATCAAAAGAAATGCCTCTAGGAGGTGCCATTTGAATGGAAATCTGATAACAGTAAGGACACCATCCTACGGAGAGTTGGAGAGTTGTAGGCAAGGGAACAGCTAATGCAAATACCCTTCAGTGGGTGGAACTTTCTCACCAAGGCAGAGAGTGATAAGAGGTGAGACCTGCAATGTGGCAAGATGATTATCCTGTAGAGTAGTGGTTCTCAAAGTCTGGTGCATTTGGATAAGGGCCCACCAGACACTTTAAGGGGTCAGCAAAGGCAAAACCGTTTTCATAATAATACCAAGATGTCATTTCCCTTTCCTCTTTTCTCTTTTGTTGACATTAGTGTTAATAGCTCAAAAGCAAGGGTAGGTAAGACTACTGTAACCTCAGCACAGATCAAGGCACCAAACTATACTAATAGTTATTATAGATATGCTGTTTGTTTGTTGTCTGCCTAACATATGGAAATTTATTTATTATTTTTTTAATGTTTATTTTTTTGAGACAGAGAGAGAGAGAGAGAGACAGAGTGCGAGCGGGGGAGGGGCAGAGAGAGACAGAGACACAGAATTCAAAGCAGGTTCCAGGCTCCCAGCTGACAGCAGGGCTTGAACTCAGGAACTGTGAAATCATGACCTGAGCCAAAGTTGGGTGTTTAATCGACTGAGCCACCAGTGCCCCTCACATAAGGAAATTTATTAAGTGAACACTTACCAGCAAAGGAGGCAAAACTGGTGGATGAAGTCCAACTCTGTCCTCCACTCAGACCTCCATATTTTCATCCTTTTTTTTTTTTTTCTTTTGGTCTTTCCTGAGCTTCTATCCTAAGCCCTCAACCCTCTCCATCCTTCACCATGCTTTTCAAATGTTCCAATTTGGGAATTTCTTTCTCTTCATCTGAGTACACCATTTCAGAAACCTTTCAACTTGGACCAGGGGAATTTGAAATGTGTATCTCAAATTAGTTTAAAATTACACTCAAGTTTCCATCAGCCGCATCACACACATCCTGAGTGACCGTTATATAGCAATAAGTAACACCAAGAAAATTGACACCAGAAACTTGATCTGACTTCCTCCATTTTCTCATGATAAAATCCCAACCTCTTGTGTCATTGTTGTCACTCCTGCTAATTTCATGCTTATGTTTCAATCTACCCTTAAAGCTTTCTAAATTTTTGCCAAGGATTCTTACTAACTTTCACATTCACATCTTCAGAATGATTGTGTTTTCTTTCCAGACATATCTGCAGTTTTGTACTTTGTTTCGTTGTCTCAACTTCTGTTTCTCTGGCGAACACCTTAAACGCTCTTGCTTTTTATTTCACAGGAATGTTGTGGGTGCCAGCTGTAAATGGGCTTGGCTTCTTTCTTACTGTTTATTTTACACCCTTAGTTATCAGGGTCATTTAATCACTATCTAGATCTCTGAGAGTTTAAAAGTCTAATAAGGATGTTTGTTTGAGACCTGAGCGAAAAGAATCTTGGCTCTGAAATTAAAAAAACAAACAAACAAAACTTTGAAGTCAAAACTGATCTTTTATTCCCGTAGCAAAACTATAAAAGTTCTCTGAAGCTTTTTTGTTTTTGGTTTTGTTTTTTGGGGGGAGGGTTGTTTTTTGTTTTTGGTTTTGGTTTTGGTTTTTAGAGAGAGGGCACTCAAGCAGGGGAGAGGGGCCGAGAGAGAAGAGAGAATCATAAGTAGGATCCAAGCTCAGCATGGGTCCCAACATGGGGCTTGATTCCACGACCCTGCCGTCGTGACCTGAGCTGAAATCAAGAGTCGGACACTCAACTGACTGAGCCACCCAGGCGCCCCACTTCTTTCCAGTTTTAAAAGAAAAATGATATGTGGGGTGCCTGGGTGGCTCAGTCGGTTAAGCGTCTGACTTCGGCTCAGGTCGTGATCTCACGGTCTGTGGGTTCAAGCCCCGCGTCGGGCTCTGTGCTGACAGCTTGGAGCCTGGAGCCTGCTTCAGATTCTGTGTCTCCCTCTCTTTGCCCCTCCCCTGCTCACGTTCTGCCTCTCTCTCGCTCTCAAAAATAAATAAACATTAACAAAAAAAAAAAAAAAGAAAGAAAAATGATATGTGTGCAACATGGTTCCATTTAATAAATTTGATATGTTGTGTCACTGGGCAACTAATTTTTACATTCTTTAAGGATTAAGAAGACACTTTTCCCCCTTGATCTTCTGGTTATCACTTTAAATCCAATCCTACTTCCTCAGACATTTGGTCATCCTTCAAAAATTTTGCCAAATCTTAAACATTTGACAAATTAATTTTTCCTCATATGTAACATGAAAAGAAATATCTACCACTCTACATTTCATAACTTCTGTTTCGTTCTTTCACACATATCCTTTGGGTCCACTTTAAATATACTGCAGACAATAAGGAAGTATATCTAAATAAATGTAGTTTAAACTTTTGTTCCTCCGGTAGATTTCCATAAATTTGGTTTAGGGATAATTTCTAAATCATGTTCAGCTCTACCATAGTGTCTTGGATACAAGTGGAATTTCTTCCCACTGCCATTCTTTTCTAATATAGTAAAGTTGGCATATGCTTAACATTTTCAATTAATTTCATTTAAGTACAATTAAAAAAATTTTTTTTTTATTTTTAGAGAGAGAGAAGGTGCATGAGCAGGGGAGAGGGACAGAGGGGGAGAGAGGGAGACAGAGAGGGAGATGGAGTGGGGAGAGAGAGAGGGAGACAGAGAAAATCTTAACAGACTCTATGCTCACTGCAGAGCCTGACATCGGGCTCAATCCCACAATCCTGGGATCATGACCCGAGCAGAAATCCAGAGTCAGACACTCAACTGAGTGAGCCCCCTAGGCAGCCCAGTTAAATACAGTTTTAACTGAAGTTAGAGGAGAAATACCTGCTGCGCACAAAAGCGGCACAAAGGTAGGAGCAATCAATTCTGCCACTTGGAGAAGGCATAGAGGAACAACAATAACAGCTATTGAGTACTGAGTGTGTGACAAGAACTTCCTAATACCATTTTAATTAACCCACACGTCTCCACACTGGAATCTGCAAAGCTCACAGCAACAGTAGCTGAATTTTTACTTATTATTGCTCCTGTGAGTGTTTCTAAAAGTTGCTGGTCACGTCTTGCATATTGTCCAATAAGCCTGCTTGTGCTGGGTGCTGCTACAGGCCCACGGTGCATGAGGGTTCTGCCCTCTAGCAGGTGCAATTTGCTAGTACACAGAAGTCCCTCTCTGGGTGCTTCCACAGCTCCAGCAGGCCCTGACACAACCATGCAGCATCCTTAAGGTGCCAGAGCAGGGTGCCAATCTTTGACCAAGTGGGGAATAGCAAACCTCTCCTTTCGGTGATGGAGTCTATTAGAGGGCCACTAGGCAATGATATCTGTGACTTAATATTCTACTAAGCGCTTTGCCACACTGTTTCACTTTTTCATTCCAGGCCTTTTTCTCCCCTGAAATAAAACATGCATTCTGGGCCAGACCAGAAACGGATCTGAGTAATATGGCAACTAAGCTCTACATTTCAAAGCTTGGCAGTGTCCCTGGGAATGAATTCCCTTCAACATGGCTCTTCAACACCAGGTAAGTGGATATTGTTTGGGCAAACCCCATCAATCATCTGGCCTATCTATCCACGTCCAAACTCCAACAAGGGTCGCAGCTTGGGCTTATTCGCTAGAAGAGAAATTAAATTTATTTTAGGAATGAGAAAAGCAAAGATCAGCAAATGTGGGTAATCTGCCCAAGTTCAGATGCATAGCACATAACCAAAACAAGATTCAAAATCCAGCTGCAAGTTTTGTGGTTTTTTTGTTTGACAATATCAAGCTACTTCCTGGAACTCAGAGACGCTCTTCTTTACCTCAGATACACCATTCTGTTCTTTCAATGCTTTTCCTGCCTTTCCAACTACCTGCTAAGGAGGCACCAATAAATGAAACTGGCAGTCTCTGTTCATGAGGAGTTTACACTTCAGGGATTTGAGCACTCTCTTCTTTCCTTCTTTCCCAAGCTATTATTTTAACCTATATAACAATGAGGAAGTAATCCCTCAGCCACCCGAGGGGAGAAAAAACGAGTAATATTTGACTTCTCTATAGAAAAATACAGTTCCTTTTTCAGGATTAAAACAGCAGCCCCATTAACCCCTCTTTGGAAGCCTAGATCATGGACCGTGCCTTTTTTTCTTTGGTCGTGTTTGAGGTAAGAGAAGACAAATCAAGCTGTTTGCAGACACAGAGGGCTTTATTGTAGCTGAGATACACTACTACTGTCTCCAACACTTACCTCCCTTAGTATACAAACACAGCCCCCAGGACAGAGATGCAAATCCAGGGGTCATGAGGAAATTTAACAGATTTCTAACTACCCCTGGCAGGAATATAACAACCTATTCCAGTCCTTCCTGAGCACAGAGGAATACGGTACAAAATGGGCTTGGGGAGGCGGAAGAGGAAGACATTACTCAAGGATTAAACAGAGTTTCTCTTAGAATGGGGAAGGGGGAAGACTCCATGGAAGGAGAGACAAACTGGTCAGCCCGAAGCATCCCAGGCACTGGTGCTAGATTTGGATATGCAGCCCTAGTCTACAATAGTGATTCAGGTTATCAGTAGGGTCACTCTACCATGTGATCTAGATGAGATTATTTTGAATCTCATACTTGTAGAAAGTCCAAAATTCCTCCCGAATATTTCATGAAATCCTGAAGTCTTGAGCTGTGATCATCTTTGACTTCAGACTCCTGCACCTGCAGATCATCTAACCATCCTGTTTCTGTTCTTACCCCATCACTCTGGCCGCAGCCCCAAGCACCTTTCCGTAATTCCCACAAACTGGGCAAGCTGTCTATGGCACAGACTTGACTGAAGGTTTGGGAAGAGTTTAACCAGTTGCATCAGTTGTATTCTAGTAGAATACAGTTATCACAAAAGCAGACATTTGTTCAGTCATGCAATAGCTCCAGTGCTGAAAACAGCTGAGAGAACCCTCAGTGAATATTGGTTGTATGGATAGAATGAGGCATCTTTTCCTCAAAGAAAATGCAAGCAACCTCTATTTTATACACCTTTGTTATTCTTTTTAAATGTTTATTTGAGAGAGGGAGAGAGAGAGAAAGAGAGAGAGAGAGGGAGAGAGAATGAGTGGGGGAGGGGCAAAGAGAGAGGAAGACAGAGGATCCAAAGCAGGCTCCGCGCTGTCAGTGGAGAGCCCAAAGCAGGGCTCAAACTCACCAACCGTGAGAGCATGACCTCAGCTTAACTGACTTGAGCCACCCAGGCTCCCCTGTACATCTTTGTTCTGAAAAGTCTTCAGCCCCATCGCACTAGGCTTTCTCACTAGCCATTTCTTTCTATGTTGCTTCCAGCCTCTTGCCATCTTCTGGTTCCTCTTTCCCTCTTTTCTTTCCATGGTTCCTCCTCACTCTCCACCTCCTGGATTGGCCCTGGGAACTTCAAATTTCCCTCATTATATTATGCAAAGCAATTTATATTTCTCTATGCTTAACTCAGAAGGTCTGTATATCCAAAACTATCCGAGTACTCAGCAAAACCTCCTAGCCTTTTAGTTACTGGAATCCTCCGGCATTCTGTTATCCCTTGTGAATAGGACCAGGAAGTATTTGCTGTGCAGGAAAAAAAAAAAAAATTGGAGAAGGCAGGAATCATTAAAAATTATATACTTAAACCTTAAATTTTTAATTTTATGTCAAAGCATATTCATTTTCATTTATTCACCACTTGGGTAATGTTAGGCCAAGGAATTTTCTTTGAGCAGAGTCCCCTGCATGGAGCTCTGAATCAGCTTTCTTAAGTAAACCAAACCCCTAGAGTATTTTCTACTATTTTTGGTGTTTGCCATCTGAAGACAATTGACAAAGTGTCTAAGGGAAGACTATTTTTATATTTTTTATGTTATTCCTCAGTGTTTTATAGCAGTCTTGCCACAGCAATTTTTTTTAGTTTCAGTTTATCTGAGGAGTCCATTTAGTCATCAGTTAAAAGAAAGACTTCACTGTAGCCATTTTTCCTCAATAAATCCAGATCAGAATTTCTAACTTTGTGCTTAGTAAAAAAAAAAAAAAAAAAAAAAACAAAAAAAATTCACGTTTTAGTTCCCTTAGTTGGTAAAATTCTTTTTGAAAAACTCAATTTTTCCATCTCCTTGAGAGAGAAAACAGGGCAGAGAAAGCCTCAGGCTGCTGTGGGGCACAGAGATGCAGGGCTCCTCCAGGCTCAAAAGGGAGAAGGGGAGCTTATTAGGAAGTGTGTGAGGAAACCCAAAGTATTGCTAGAAATGAAAGAGTGGCCCATGCAAGCAGCTTGTTCACTCACCCCTTCACATGTGGAGTAATTTGCCTTCCTCCTCTGAGAGGTTTTGTTGAGGAGTGTGACTTTAAATCGGCCATCTCAGGTGTTTTATTATTTGCTTTTGACCCTTGAAACTCTCCCAGCAAACCTGCCTCCCTTTAGTTATGATCTACATGCTATTATTAGTTTTAGGATCCAGGAAGGGCAATTATCTTGGGTCTTCACATTTGGAAGTCCTTTCCTGGTTACATGCCATAATCAGAGGATTCCCAGAACTGCATGTACCTTCTGGCTTCATATCTGAATTAAAAGCACCAGGCAGTTATCTACCTCATCCACACCCCTGGCCTGGCTTAATTTCACGTTTACCATTTCCAGACCAAATTAAACGAAAGCAGAAAGTCTACGCTTTCTGCTACCGCAGGAAGTAGCAGTCGCAACAAATTAACAGTTAGAAAACCACTGTTGAGTCCAAGCTTGGCTACCAAATGTGCAACATATAAAATCGTTACCTGTAGCAAAGGTTAATCACCCTTGTGGTGGCCATGTGCCTCTCTGCAGCCTGGTGTTCCATTCTTCCTGACATCCACTAAGCCTCCAGGGAATACCCACTCCTGACCTCTTTGAGTCACGCACCACCACCTACCCCACCCCACAAAATAATAAAGCTGAGTTCTGTGAAGTCAGAGTATCACCCCTCCAGGAGACACCAAGATTGAACTTGTCCTGTTCCACATCAACCATCTCACCAACATGAGCCTTTGGTGTCTTATCTTCTCCAGCATTTTTTTCATCCCCATACTGATATGCCATGATCAACAAATGCCTCAATATCTTCGATCTCTTCATGGGCTCTTCTCTACCATCTCCTGGCTATCCTGGGATTAGGTGGGGTGATATCTTAGGGATAGGGTACACACAGGTGCAAAGTCCTTAGTAATATCTTGTATTTTACGCTATAACGTAGATTAAAACAAATATTCATTTTATTATTCTTTTTTTATTTTTTTAAGTTTATTATTTATTTAGATAGAGCAAGTGGGGGAGGGGCAGAGAGAAAGGGAGAGAGAGAATTCCAAGCTGGCTCCACACTGTGAGCGCATAGCCCGATGCAGGGCTTGATCTTACGAACTATGAGATCATGGCCTGAGCCCAAACTAGGAGTCAGACGCTCAACCAACTGAGCCATCCACGTGCCCCAATTTTATCATTCTTTTAATTTGTATATATTCATTACAGATATGCCTTTACATGCACTGTCTACTTCATAATTTAACTTGAAAAAAAAAAACGACCCCTGTTTCTTTGAGGCAGACACCATCCAGCCATGGTACCCTTCATCCCTCTTTGTCAGCCACTGTCAAGTGCTGAAGTCCTGGTTGTTCTCCCTCATTTATTGTTGTTCCATGAATAGATCCTCCCATAACCCTACCCTCTTCTGGTTACCACTCTATTTCTTCCCTCTGCCTCTGGTACGGGAAGCATAACTATTGGTTGTTTTCAATAACTGAGTAGATTTCTAGAAGCAGCCTAACCTTTGGGTTCCAGTCTCCTATAAAATGATGAAAATCATGACTACTGAACCATTCAGTTTTTTCTAATCCCTTCTATTGAGGTTTGGTTCATTGAGTACCCAAAATGCATTTCTTATTTTACCCGGGATGAACAGTGGAACTAGCTAGGCTAACTCAAGGGAACCAGAGTGTTACCCCAGGCAATCCCTGTCCTGTCCAAGGAGGTCTGAAGACATTCTTCTCATAATCACTCACAGGATCTCTCTCAAGCCATGTCTGGAGGAAGTCCATGCTCCCTATAGGCCTGTGCAATGGGGGATTAACTCCCAGTGCTAAGGTATCATCAGCTCGACTAGAGGACCACTCCATTTACCTAAAGTTACCTACACTTCAGATTTTATAAAAAAAAAATTGGGGGGGGGGGAAGCTCACCACTACTTTGAATTTGTCAGCAATTCACATATTATATTTGGTGACTTTTAAACTATAAATAGTGTTACTTCTGCTGAAAAGTTACAGTAGTGCTAGTTAACACTTATTTTTCAAAACTTGAAGTTTTTTTTCCCCAGCTTTATTGAGGTATAGTTAACAAATAAGAAGTATATGTATTTAAAGTTTACAACGGGGTGTTTTGATATATCATTGTGAAGTCATCACCACAATCAAGCTAGTTAACATATCCATCACCACACGTAATAATCATTTTCTTTCTTTGTGTGTGGGCATGTGTGTGTGTGTGTGTGTGTGTGTGTGTGTGTGTGTGGTGAGAACACTTAAAAGATTTATCTTCTTAGCACACTTCAAGTATACAATACTATATTGTTAACTGTAGTTACATTGCTGTACATTAGATCTTCAAGACTTGTTCATGTTGGATAACTGGGACTTTGTGTTTCCCTTCCAAGAGCTCCTCATTTCCCCCTCCCCTTGGTCCCTGGAAGACACCATCCTACTCTCTGCTTCTATGAGTTTGACTATTTTAGATTACACATATAAGTGAGTTCATGTATTTGTCTTTCCGTGTCTGGCTTATTTCACTTAGCATGACATCCTCTAAGTTCATCTGTACTATGGCAAATGGCAGGATTTCCTTCTTTCCTATGTCTGAATAATATTCCATTGTGTGGAATATACACACACATATACGTACACATTTATACATTTATTTATATATAAATGTATAATGTAATAATATATGTATAGGTGTGTATACATACATATATGTGTGTATACATATGTATATATATATATATGTGTGTGTGTATATGTGTATACCTATGTATATATACATATATATATACGTGTGTGTGTGTGTGTGTGTGTGTGTGTGTGTGTGTGTGTTATCACATTTTCTTTATCCATTCATGCATCGATGGACATTTAGGTAGGTCATTTCCATATCTTAGCTATTGTGACTAATGCTGCAATGAACATGGTAGTGCAACTATCTCTTTGAGATGCTGATTTCATTTCCTTTGGATGTATACCCAGAGCTGGGATTGCTGGATCATCAAGTATTTCTACTTTTAATTTTTTGAGGAAGCTCTATACCAATTCTCATGACTGTACCAATTTCCATTCCCATCAACAGTTTACAAGCATTCGCTTTTTCTCCACATTCTTCCCAACACTTGTTACCTTTTGACTTTTTGGTGATAGCCATTTATAAAGATGTGAAGTGGAATCTCAATGTGATTTTGATTTGCATCTCCCTGATTAGTAATGTTGGGAACCTTATAACTGTCAGCAATTTTTTAAAATAAATTTATTTATTTTGAGAGAGAGAAAGCATGAGTGGGGGAGGGGCAGAGAGAGAGGGAGAGAGTGAATTCCCATCAGGTTCTACACTGTCAGTGCAAAGCCCAATGTTGCGCTCAAACCCTCAAACCATGAGATCATGACCTGAGTCAAAGTCAGACGCTTAACCGACTGAGCCACCCAGGTGCCCCTGGTAGCCATTTTTATGCCTTTTTTAAAGAACTCTATATTCAGATTGTTTGCCTACACTTTTTAGATGTGATTTAATGTTTTTAATCCATTTATCCTGTCATAGAGAAAAACTGCCAACTGTAGACAAGGAGATACGGAGTCAGGGCTGAATAATGAATACAGTAAATTCCCTTCATTGGGCTAGCACTTCTGGGGGAGATTGAGGACCAATCCTTTGGCCCCCTCTGCTTTGCAGAGTCCACTGAGAGCATCTTGTTTCAGTTTACTCAAAGGCAGCCTTCTGTGGATGAATGGCAGCCTGATCTCTTTCTAATCTGGCTTTTTTATTTTATTTTATTTTATTATTTTATTTTATTTTATTTCATTTTATTATTTTATATTTATTGCTATTGAGTTTTAGGAGTTCTTTATGTATTTTGGATAGCAACCTCTTATCAGACAATATGGTTTGCAAGCATTTTCTCCCATTCTATAAGTTGCCTCTTCCCTCTGTTGTTTCCTTACCTATGCAAAAGCATTTTAGTTTGATACAATCCCACTTATGTATTTTTGCTTTTGTTGCCTGTGCTTCTGGTGTCACATCCAAACAATCATTTTCTAGACCAATTCAAAGATTTTTTTCCCCTATGTTTTCGTCTAGTAGATTTACAATTTCAGGTCTTACATTTAAGTCTTTAATCCACTTTGAGTTTATTTTTGGAGATAACATGAGGTAAGGTTCCAATTTCATTCTTTATGGGTAGGAATCCAGTTTCCCAACACCACTTACTGAAGACACATCCTTTCCCCATTGTATGTTCTTGGCACCCTCGTCAATGATCAATTGATGGCAGTTGCATGAATTTATTTCCCGGTTGTCTATTGGGTTCCATTGGTCTATAAAGATAGTTTTATGCCAGTACCACACTGTTTTGATTACTATAGCTTTGTAATATATTTTTAATTCAGGAAGTATGATGTCTCCAACTGTGTTCTTTCTCAAGAGTGCTTTAGCTATTTACTCTTATGTTGTTTCATATGAGTTTTAAGATTGCTTTTCTATTTCTTTGAAGAATGCCATTGAGATTTTGATAGGGATTACATTGAATCTGTAGATAATTTGGGTAGTATGGACATTTTAACAATATTAATTCTTTCAATTCATGAACATGGGATGTCTTTCCATTTATGTGTGTCTCTGTAATTTCCTTCGTCAATGTTTTATAATTTCAGTGTACAAATTGTTCACCTCTTTGTTTATGTTTATTCCTAAGTATTTCATTATTTTAGTTGCTATTATGAATGGGGTTGTTTCTTAATTTTCTTTTCAGATAATTTCTTATTTGTGTATAAAAATGCAACTTATTTTTGTATGTTGATTTTGTATTCTGCAACTTTACTGAGTTAATTTCTTGGTTCTGATGTTTGGTTTATTTTTTTAGTCTTTAGGGTTTTCTAGAAATATGATCAGGTCTTCTACAAACAAAGATCATTTTACTTCCTCCTTTCTAATTTGGATGTTGTGCATTAATAGTGTATATATATTGATCTTTATCCCCTGGTTCCTGACACAGAGCTCCAAAATACTTTGAATTTCCTGGGTGATAAGAGTGGCTTTTGTTCTAATGAAACAATTCTTTGTGGGCTCCTGAACAGTTTCAGGATGGGGGCTGATACCAAACAGACCAAGCAAAACCATGATTAGAAGCTTGGAACTTTTTTTCCCAATCCCCATCTTCTGGGAAGGGGAGAGGGACTGGAAATTGAGTTAATGAACTTGCGATGAAACCTCCATAAAAATCCCCAAAGTATAGGGTTAGGAGAGTGTCTGTGTTGGTAAACACATCTATTTGTGAATTAGGTGGTGCAACCCAACTCCATGGGGACAGAAGCTCTTGCACTGAGGACACTTTCAGACCTCTCCTATGTATCCCTTCATCTGGCTGTTCATCTGTATCCTTTGTCATATTCTTTATTATATAATAAATCAGTAAATGTGAGTGTTTCCCTGGGTACTGTGAGTCATTCTAGCAAATTATCAAACCGAAGGAAAGGGTTATGAGAACCCCAATTTATAGCTAGTTGGCCAGGATTACAGGTGACAACATGGGACTTATGATTGGTATATGAAGTTGGGGCAGCAGTCTTGTGGGGTTGAGCTTTTAACCTGTGGAATCTGATGCTCTCTCCAGATAGACAGTGCCAGAATTGAGTTAAATTATGGGGCACCTATCTGATATCAGAGAATTGCTTGATGTATGGAAAACTCACAGATCTGGTGTCAGATGAAGTGAAGTATGGGAGTACTCTGCAAGTAAAGGAGAAATACAAGGGAGTTTTTCTTTTACAGATGCCTTTTCTTTCCTTTTCTTGCCTAATTGCTCTTTGTAGGACTTCCACTGCTATTCTGAAAAAAAGTGGCAAGAGTGGGCATTCTTGCCTTGTATCTTCAAGGGAAAGCTTTCAGGTTTTCCCTATTGAATATGTTAGCTGTGGGATTTTCATAGATGGTCTTTATTGTGTTGAGGTAGGCTTCCTTTTCCCTGTTTTATTGAGAATTTTAGTCATGAATCAGTGTACTTTGTCAAATGCTTTTCCTACATCTATTGAGATGATCATATTTTTTTCCTTTCATTTGGTAATGTGGTATATCACATTGATTTGAATATATTGAACTATCCTTGCATCTCAGAGATAAATTCCATTTGATCATGGGGTATGATCCTTTTATGATATTGAACTCAGTTTGCTTATTTTATTAAGGATTTTTCACCTCTGTTCATCAGGAATATTGGCCAATAATTTTCTTTTTTGATCTCTTTACCTGGTTTTGGTATCAGGATGATGCTAAACTCATAAAATGAGTTTGGAAGTGTTCCCTCATTTTCTGTTTTTTGAAGGAGTTTAAAAAGGATTGGTATTAATTCTTCTTTGAATACTTGGTGGAATTTACCCATGAAGATACCTGGTCCTGGACTTCTTTGTTGGGGTTTTCAATTGCTGATTCAATCTCTTTATGTGTTATTTCTTTCAGGCTTTTAATTTTTTTCTTCATTCAGTTTTGGAAAGTTGTATGTTTCTATGAATGTATGCAATTCTTCTAGGTTACCCAACTTGTTCATGTATAATTGTGTATAATTGTCCCTTTTGATCTTTGTTATTTCTGAGATATCCTTTGTAATGCCCACTCTTTCACTTCTTATTTTATTTATATGGGTCTTTTCTCTTGTTTCCTTAGCTAAGAGGGTTTGTCAATTTTATCTTTTCAAAAAACCAATTATTGGTTTTATTGATTTTTTTTAACTTCCTATTTGACTTATTTCTCCTCTAATCTTTAATACTTTGTTCTGTCTGCAAAATTTGGTTCCGTTTGTTCTTCTCTTCTAGTTTCTTGATGTATAGAATGAGACTGTTGATTTGAGATCTTTTTTAATGTAGATATTCATTGCTATAAATTTCCCCTTTAACAATGCTTCTGCCCCATCCCTAAAGTTTTGGTATAGGTTTCATTTTTGTTTGTTTGTTTCAAAATACTTTTTAAGTTCTTTTATCATTTCCACTTTTACCCAAGAGTTATTTAAAAATGTGTTGTTTCATTTCCACATATTCATTAATTTTCTGTTATTTATTTATTTATTTATTTATTTATTTATTTATGAATGCATGTATGTATGCATTTATTTTGCTGTTATTGATGTCTAGTTTTATTCCGCTGTGGTCAGAAAAAATTCTTGGAATAGTTTTAATCTTCTTAAAATTGTTAAGACTTATTTTGTGATGTAACATGTGATATATCCTGAAAAATGAACCTTGTGCACTTTAGAAGCATATGGACTTTTCTGCTATTGGATGCAAAGTTCTGTGTATGTCTGTTAAATCCACTTGTTCTGTAGTATTGTTCAAATCAGCTGCTTTTTAAATTGATTTTTTTTGTCTGGACATTTTGTCCATTATTGTAAGTGGAGTGTTGAAGTCCCCAACTGTTTCTGTATTGTTGTCAATTTGGCAGTTGTTGTCAATTTCTTCCTTCAGATGTATTGGTATTTGCTTTATATATGTAAGTGCTCTCATGTTGGTGCATATATATTTATAATTGTTATATTTTCCTGTTGAATTGATCCTTGTATGTTATATGATGTCCTTCTTTGTATATTTTGTTTGATGTAAGTATAGCCCCCTTCTTTCTCTTGGTTACCATTTGCATGGGATATCTTTTCCCATTTCTTCACGTTCAGCCTGTGTCTTTAAATCTAAAGCACATCTCTTGTACATAGTGTGTTAATAAGTGTTTTGGGTTTTGTTTTGTTTTTTTATCTGTTTAGCCAGCCACTCTATGCTTTTGATTGGTGAGTTTAGTGCATTTACACTTAAAGTAATTACTGATATGAGAGGATTTGCTATTGCCATTTTGTTCTTTGTTTTCTGTTGATTTGCTCCTGTTTTGCACCTCTCTTCCTCTCTTTTTTTCTTCTTTGCTAGTTGATGCTTTTTTTGGTAGTGATTTGCTTTTATTTTTCCCTCTCTTTCTTGATTTATTTTAATTTTATTTGGATACAAAAACTTTATACTTTTATTCTCCTCTCCCTACATTTTATGTTCTTATAGTCAGAGTGCTTCTTTTTATGTCATGTACTCATTAAAAACAGGTAATTCTGGGGGTGCCTGGGCGGCTCAGTTGGTTAAGCGTCTAACTTCGGCTTAGGTCATGATCTTGCGATTTGTGGGTTTGTTACCCGAGTAGGACTCTGTGCTGACTGCTCAGAGCCTGGAGCCTGCTTGAGATTATGCGTCTCCCTCTTTTTCTGTCCCTCCCCTCCCATGCTCTGTCTCTCTCTCTCTCTCAAAAATAAGTAAACATTTAAAAAAAATTTTTAAAGCAGGTAATTCTGTCAGCTGAGGTCAGTGTTGGTGAAGACTGTAAGCACCCTTGGCACCAAAACTGCAGGTGTATGTGGCAGCGGCAGGATCTGCCGCAGTCCTTGATGGCAAGGGCTGCTAGCCTCCTCCTGCTCTCCTTCTACCCCACAGGGGAAGTCCTGGCCGACAAGATCCCTTTTGGTCTGGGCTCCAGGCACTGAGGCACTGGAGCAGGGTGGTGCAGTGTCTCCAGTCCAAGAAGGGTGCACCAGCGTCTCCTTCTCAAAGAAAGCACATCAGCACATACCCGAGGCAACTCTGTCAGCTGGAGTCAGTGTTGGCAAAGACTATAGAGATCCTCAGTGGCAAAAACTGCAGGGGTAAGGGTCCTCTTGCCCTCCTTGCCCCACAGTGGGAGGTCATGGCCAATGGGGATCCCTGTTGGTGTGGCGCAGTGCCAGACCGAGGGATGGAATGACACACATAAAATGCTTATGTTTTCCTGTGGGGCCATCTTGGTTTTTGTGCTCCACTGGGTCGCTGCGTCTTCTTCATTGTACTCCAAAGCTCTCCCAGAGCTATTTTCATCAGTGGGCAGTTGTTAATTTGTTGTTTTCCAGGAAGGATGAAAGCTGGGGCCCCTAGCCCTCCATCTTGTTGATGTCACTCGCTTTAAGTTTAAAACAGAAATTTTGCCTGAAGTGGTCATCAAGCCAATGATGTAAATAATGACATTATTTGGTTAATCATACTATATCTCTATTTCCAAATCTCCATTTAGATCCAGGTCCTCTTCCCCCAAATCCTGGCTATTCCCACACCTACACAGTCTCCTAAAATCAACATGTCCAAAAACAGAAGTCATGATCTTCTTCATTAACCCTGCTGCTCTTCCAGAATTCTAGAGTTTAGTAAACAGCTTTCCCATCTACCCAACTGAGCATCTCAGGGGTCACCCTTGACTTCTGCCACTCTCTAATGCCCCAAATCCAATAAAATGTCAAGTCTCATCTATTTTACCTCTTAGATACCTCTTGAACCCACATATCCACTGCCACTGCCCTCATCTGGGTCTCCTTTACCTCTCATTCGGACCACAGAAATACTCTCCTAATTTGCTACGTGTCCCCACTCTCTCTGAGTCATTCGTTCCACGGCAGCTTAAGTAGTCTTTACAAAATTCATCTGATCATGTTCCTTTCTTGACCATTAGTGTGAAGTTCCAAATCCTGATGGCATATAGGAAACCCCATGGCCTACCCCTGTCTACTCCATTGTCAACCTTTGACAACCTCCATTGCCACTAGATGCCTAGCTCTCTCCACTCCAACCATGCTGTGTCTCTTTCAGTTCCACAAACATTCATGTCACTTCCCACCCCTGGGCCTTTACAAAAGCTGTTCCCCTGCCTCCCACACTCCTTCTCTTCTCTTTCCATTCAGCTAACTTCAGTTCATCCTTCTGGGAAGCTCAAAGACACTTTCTCAGGGAAGCTTCCTCAACTTTCTAGAATAGGTCATATTAATCTGCCATGTGCCACACAGCACTCTACTTTTTTCCATGGTTGAGTTTATTCATAATTTTTTTTTCAAGTTTTTTTATTTTAGTGAGAGAGCCCATGAGCCTGGCAGAGGGGCAGAGGGAGAGAGAGAATCCTAAGTGGGCTCCACACCTAATGCAAAGCCCCATGTGAGGCTCAATCCCATGATCCTGGGATCATGACCTGAGCTGAAATCAAGAGTCAGACATCACAATTATTTATTTAATGTGTGTCTTCATCACCAGAATGCATGTTCCATGAGGACACTAATATATTCACACCACTTATAGCTGTATACCTAGTGCTTTGCTAATGCCTAGCACCCTGTCAAGTCTCAACAAATAGTTGCTGACTGGGTGATTGAAACAGTTCTTCTAGTTGAGGATTCAGTTCCAGTGTGCAGCTATAACCTAAACACCACATAGTCCACTATATCTGTGCTTTCCTTAAGCCCTTTGACCCTTATTTTTCATTTTACAAATCTTTTTATGTATATACTATACTTCCCTCTTCCCCTTTTTCCTCTTCCCAGTGATGTGTCACAAATTGATGTATTTTTATTGGGTGAGGCCCAGGTAATCTCCCTGTTTATAACTCTGGCCTTTCTGTGAGCAAACACACAAAGTGAACTTTGGTTTATCTCCTACCATAATGTAGCTGCTAACTGCTGGCAGGCAGGCTGTGTCCCATGGGCCACGTGACCAGTGGGGCATGATCAGAAAGGAGCGTGGGGAAGAGTGGACTGAGGGACCCAGCTAGAGGCTGTCTAGCCGGAGTTCCTGCCTCCCTCAAAGTGCAGAGTAAAACAAGCAAGCACAAGGAGTATGGTTCTGAGGTAAGCAAGGTCATGAAGATGACACTGCTGGGCTTAGTTTTGTGGTCACTGCTCCTCCATCCAGGGCTGATGTTCTGGACCTCCCAGATCAGTCAGAACTGCAACAATGGCAGCTATGAGATCAGCGTCCTGATGATGAACAACTCGGCCTTCCCAGAGACCTTGGATACCTTGAAAGAAGCGGTGAATGAGGGAGTGCAAATAGTGAGACAGCGTCTGCTCAATGCTGGTAAGAATATGGTCACAGGATCCACCTCCTCCCTGTTACCCCTCTGGGGTCAAAGGGTCGCTTGCATTCTTTGCCTAATCACCCACTCTCCTCTACGGGCTTGTCAGACAACCCCTTTCCATTTCAAGGCAGTAGGTCCTCAGAGAGAAGGATTTAAGTCCTACTGCGTTATGCTCCGTCATAATTCACCCTGCTCTTGGAATGACCCCAGTCCAGAGAATGCCAGATGTTCACAGCAGTGAAATGCCCCAGATGCAACTGGATTGATGGCTCCGTTTCAGGGAGGCATCATGTTCCTTTCTGTAACTCTTCAGAGGCAATATTTGATCTGGACCTGAGAGTTCACAGGGTTACCGGTCAAGAACATGAATTAAGAGAGTTAAATTCAGACAGATGCTGCATCTATTTCTGGGATTTTTAATCCATCTGTTCACTCTTGACATCTCGGCTGGCTATTACATAAGACATAGTCCAGGAAATTTGCAGCCAAATTCAGTGTTACGGTTCTTCATTGTATCTATTAATTATTAAAATAAACTTTATAACATTAGATAAAATATGTAGAATAAAGAGAAAAAATCACCCCTGATCATTTTCAGCCACCTGGATATCTCCAGTGTCTTTCATATGCTCTCAGTTTCTTGTTTTTAAGAACACGATTAGGATCACTATAGTGTACAAACAATTTTCTAGGGGTGCTTGGATGGCTCAGGTGGTTAAGCTTCCAACTCCTGGTTTCAGCTCAGATCATGATCTCACAGTTCATGCCCACATCAGGCTCCATGCTGGGAGCCTGCTTGAGATTCTCTCTCTCCCTCTCTCTTGGCCCCTCCCCCACTCATGCTCTCTAAATAAATAAATAAACTTTAAAAAAAAGATAAACCAAAACTAAAAAAATTATTAAAAAAAAGAAGAAACAATTTTCTATCCCAATTTTACTTCACATTATTCTGCAAATGACTTTCCTATAACTGCATAATCTTTATGTGATGTGAGTGGATATGTAATATTCTTTGGAGTAGATATCCTCCCACATCATCCAGTTATTCCCTACTGTTTGATTTCCCATTGTTTTTAATTTCTCGTGGTTACTTAAAAATACTACAATAAGCATTTTCAAATATATAGTTTTTTCCATTCTTTGAGGCTAGATTGCCAAAAGTATAATTACTGAGTCAAGGACTATTTCATACGTCTTAATGTTTACATATGGTTCTAAAGAGGGTATGTCTTGTTTTTCTCCATGTAAAATTCTGTGCTAATAAGCTCTTTTCTAGTGCCCAAGCTGCGCCGGTTCATTAGGCTCATGCTCTCCTCCCCATGTGGCTGACACAAGGTATATATATGTTTGGTACCTCTGCCAAAGGCTGCACAACTGTGTATGGACGTTATTTAAGCCTCATGCTGTACCTTTCTGTTCCTAGACTGGATGTGTGTGTTTCAAGAAGTTGTCACAGATAAAATTCATATGACCATGAAAAATATAGTAAAATTCTTTGGTCATATAGCAAGAGGTATCATGTATCACATATCTGTGATACCTTTTTGCTGTGCAGTATACATTTCTTCAATCTTGTCTGAGACCAGTTCAGATGTAACTAGCTAGATCTGAACTAGAGCTGTAATGGAACTAGAAGGATTTAATAAAATCCCCTTATTTACCAAGACTGTGGCATCGTGGAAAGAAAATTTGATTTGAATTCTGGGGACCTGTATTGGAGTCCTGGCCCCAGAGCTTTCTCTTTTTGTGACCCTGGGTGAGCCTTTTCCCTTAGTCTCTCTGAGCCTTGGCTTCCTTGTTTATTGAGTACCCATCATGTCCTAGGTAAGATATATAGCGTCCTTCGTCACCACAGCTCTGTAAGATTGGCATTATTGGCACGGTTTCACAGTAGAAGCTTCATAACTTTGCTGAAGTCATACAGGCTGTCTATTTGATACGAAATTCCAACCCCTATCTGTCTGGTTCCAGCTGTCTGGACACTGTATAATCTTTACCCACCATGAACTAACTTTCTCATTAAAATGAGCCAGTGAAACACGATGGTGAGAAGCAGAGATTTGGAACCAGACAGCTCTTTGTTCATATTCCAGCTTTGTGTCCAACCATTTATCATCAGTGACCTGGAGCAAATTACTTAAGTTTTCTGAGCCTCAATCCCCTTAGCTATAAAATCACAATAGATAGTAGTTACCTTGTGTGGATATGGTATGAATTAAATGAGGAAATTCATATAAAGTACCCAATACACAGACTGAAACATAATTAGGAATTCAATAAGTAGCGGTGGTTTTATTGTCATCCCTGTTGTTGTTTTTGTTGAGGATGTTAAAGTTGTGTTATTACTGTGCTGTTGCCACTGTTACCTGAACAAGTTACCAGGATATAAAATAAAGAGTGTAGTATAGTGGTAAGATTTTGATCTCTGGACTCATATAACCTGAATTTGAATTCCTGATCCACCTATCACTAGTTTAATTATAAACACTTTATCAAGTGAGTTATTTATTCTAAGTTCTACTCATCTCATTTATAAAATAGATTCATGGAGCGCCTGGGTGGCTCAGTTGGTTGAGAGTCCAGTTCTTGATTTCGGTTCAGGTCAGGATCCCAGGGTTGTGGTATCGAGCCCTGCATCTGGCTCTTGGCTGAGTGTGGAGCCTGCTTAAGACTCTCTCTCTCTCTCTCTCTCTCTCTCTCTCTCTCTCTCTCTCTGTGCCCTTCTCCCTTGCTTGTGTGCACTCACTCTCTCTAAAATAAAAACCATATATATTATATGTATAATATATATACTCATATATAATAGAGTCATGAGTGGATGAGTGGTGAGGTGGCTGAATAGATTAAATGAGTGGACAATTTTGAGGGGGATGAAAGAATAAACAGTGATGCCCAGAGTTTTGTATTTAATGATGCATTTTGTTAGATGGATGTTCATGCATGAGAAACTCAAGAAGTACAGGTTGTGATGGAAAGATAGGTTCATGTTCTAAACATACTGAGCATTATTATTTGAGGGAAATTCTAAGACATATACTTAAGGACTAAACTGAAGAAAATTAAGAGTTCAAATGTTGTGGGTGATGTCCAAATGTAAGAAAACAATACTTTTTCCTAGTATTTAGGAAACGTCTGTGAGTTTTGAAGAATACATGGGATTTGATAGACAACATGCAAAAGAGACTCCTTCTGCCTTAGGACATCACCTTCTCAAGGATGTATGTTTCCTGGCTAGGCACACCCAGTTCATACCCTCCAAATGATCTCATGTGCTAAGGGGGCTGCTTTCCTAGGCTCCAGCACCTAGATTCAGATTCCCTTTGGTCCAATTCCTTCCTCATAGCCCTAGGTAGAAGGCAAAGGGTTCTGAGATTACTCTGTGTGCCTTGGCATTCCATCCATCTTCCCAGCCCTGAGATATCATGCTGGGGTGGAGGTGCAGGCAGGAGAAAGATGAGAAACCGCACTTGGGTTTGGGAATTGTTAAGTTTAAAAGTTAAGCTTCAATATGAAGTCACTATGTTGTCTGAAAATTTTTCAGTATTTTCTTGAGAAATCACTTGGGATTTGGGGAGATAAAGGGGAAGAGATCCTCCTCTTCCTCTACCAAATTAAAAAAACAAAAGCAAACACAGTTTTCACTTAGCCATAAAATGTTGAGAGGCAGCAGCAAACTGTACAGCATGTTCTACGGAAGTGGCTCTCAAACTTTTTGATTTCAAGACCTCTTTATGCTCTTAAAAATAATTACGAGCTCTGTGGAGTTTTGTTTATATGGTTACACGTATCGACAGTTACTGTATTGGAAATTAAGGCTGAGAAGTGTTGTAAACAGTTGTTTATTGATTCACTTAAAATAATTAGAAACACTTTATCTGGTAACATAAAATAAAATTTCTTATTAAAGAAAGCCTGTATTTCTCAAACCAAAAAATAAAAATAGTGGGGAAAATGGTATTGATTTATATTTTTGTACATCTTTAATGTCAGGCTTAATAAAAAAATGGCTGGTTTCTCATATCTACTTCTACATTTAATCTGTTGCAATAATACATATTATGTAGCCTCTGGAAAACTCTACTATATGCTCGTAAGAGGAGAGTGGAAAAAACAAAGAAGGTCTTAATACGCTTATGAGAATAGCTTTGGCCTCCTGGCCCTCCTGCAGGTTATCTCTGGAGTCTATGGTCTACACTTTGCAAACTGCTATTCTATAGCATATCAAATTCTGGAATCAGACCGTCCTAGGTTCAAAACCTCAGCTGGGTCCCCCTAAGCAAGTTAATCTACCTCTCCAGACCTCCATTTTCTGATTTTTAAACTAGGAAGACAAAATATCAATTAACCTCATAGGATTCAGGGGAGGATTAAGGATTGAAATAATGCATGCCGAAAAACACAGCCTAATGCTGGGCATCTAATGACAGAGATCATCCAGTTCTGTTCTGCCAACCAATGGATGAGGAACCGGGGCCCCATAGATGAAGTCACTTGTCTGAGATCACACTCAATAGATGTGAATTTCCCTTCTCCTAGGTCCTGTGCAGGATTTATAATTGGGTTTTGCTGTGCCCATCCAGCATGGGCTGCCTGGACAGTAGGATTTTTAAGTGAGTCATCTTCAGTGCTCCTCATGGTGGCAAGAGGGAGCAGAGCCCTCACAGAGGTTGAGGAGGAGGAGCTAATGTATACATTAACAGCTGCAGGTGTGGTCGTCTTCCGAAAGCCCTGTTTTCATCATGTGACTGTGTACTAGACTGCACTTTACTCCCTGAGTCCTCTTGCTGCTTTCTAAGACAGGCTCAAGCCCTATTTTCTCCTGGTGCCCACATGCCCTCTCCTTTTCTTCTGGGTCCCCAACAGCCTCACTCATACTATTTTCCTGGTTTCATTGACCCCATATGCTCCCTACCGCTGTAAGAATTAAGTAACAAAAAGGGTGTAAAGTGTGCAGTATTACGACTGGCATATGGCTATACGCAAGTGTTAGTTGCTATTAAATCCCTCACTGGTCCCACCTCTTCTATTAATTTTCTTTGGTCTTATTACATTGACCTCTCCTACTTGGCAACTCTTATTTAGATCTCTTACTGAACAGTCTCAGGAAAGAGTTCTTGAGTTAACCCTCCTCCCACCCAAAAAAAAAAGACAAGAAGTAAAATGCTTCCTAGTCTTAGACACACCTCTGAGGTGGCTATAGACATGCAAAAAATATATGGAAACAAACGAAAATGAAAATACAACAATCCAAACGCTTTGGGACGCAGCGAAGGCAGTCCTGAGAGGAAAATACATTGCCATCCAGTCCTATCTCAAGAAACAAGAAAAATCCCAAATACAAACTCTAACAGCACACCTAAAGGAACTAGAGGCAGAACAGCAAAGGCAGCCTAAACCTAGCAGAAGAAGAGAAATAATAAAGGTCAGAGCAGAAATAAACAATATAGAAACTAAAAAAACTGTAGAGCAGATCAACGAAACCAAGAGTTGGTTTTTTGAAAAAATAAACAAAATTGACAAACCTCTAGCCAGGCTTCTCAAAAAGAAAAGGGAGATGACCCAAATAGATAAAATCATGAATGAAAATGGAATTATTACAACCAATCCCTCAGAGATACAAGCAATTATCAGGGAATACTATGAAAAATTATATGCCAACAAACTGGACAACCTGGAAGAAATGGACAAATTCCTGAACACCCACACGCTTCCAAAACTCAATCAGGAGGAAATAGAAAGCTTGAACAGACCCATAACCAGCGAAGAAATTGAATCGGTTATCAAAAATCTCCCAACAAATAAGAGTCCAGGACCAGATGGCTTCCCAGGGGAGTTCTACCAGACGTTTAAAGCAGAGATAATACCTATCCTTCTCAAGCTATTCCAAGAAATAGAAAGGGAAGGAAAACTTCCAGACTCATTCTATGAAGCCAGTATTACTTTGATTCCTAAACCAGACAGAGACCCAGTAAAAAAAGAGAACTACAGGCCAATATCCCTGATGAATATGGATGCAAAAATTCTCAATAAGATACTAGCAAATCGAATTCAACGGCATATAAAAAGAATTATTCACCATGATCAAGTGGGATTCATTCCTGGGATGCAGGGCTGGTTCAACATTCGCAAATCAATCAACGTGATACATCACATTAACAAAAAAAAAGAGAAGAACCATATGATCCTGTCAATCGATGCAGAAAAGGCCTTCGACAAAATCCAGCACCCTTTCTTAAGATACTTTCATTCTTTGAAAGAACAGGTCTCTGTCTTTAAAAACATTCTTATTTGGGGAGTGCTTGCTTGGGTGGCTCAGCCAGTTAAGCATCAGACTCTTAATTTCAGTTCAGGTCTTGATCTCTCCAGTTGAGCCCCGAATTGGGCTCCATGCTGAGTGTGGAGCCTGCTTGAGATTCCCTCTCTCCCTCTCTCTCTGCCCCTCCCCCACTTATTCCCTCTCTCTCTCTCTCTCTCTCAAAATAAATAAACATTTTTTTTTAAATAAACATTCTTATTTGGATGTTCAGAAGAACAATAACTTCTGTTGTTGACATGCTTTACTCTTTTAAAAGTATCAACATTATTACATTTGATAATTCTGGTTTTAATCCCATTTTACATTTGAGGGAACCAAGTTAGAGAAATTCGAATGGCTGGTGCAAGAACACTCAGAACGTCACTCCCTGCAACCGGAAGTATAACAAGCAGCTGAGGTTTCCAGACTTCCCGTATAAGGGCTTGGCACTATTAGGATGCCTCTCTTAGGAATCAAACGTTTCTGTGGAATATTTTTTATCGGAAGGAGACAAAATGTAAGGGATAGAGCTTGGTCACATGGTTCCGCTGTCTTTTTATTCTCGTCCAAAATATGGTATCTAGCAATACCAAGGGATATTACCAAGGCTCTTGCCTTGATCTGAAGGCGATCTGTTGTCCCAAGATCCTAGACCATGATGGACACAGTTCACTTTGGCTTTGGGGACAGAGCACAGAGGTCCAGTGTGCACGTTGGCAGCAAACAGAACCAGCACCTTGGAACATGAAAGAACAGATATTGTAGTGGCTGCATTTTTGTTTTCCTAGCACTCTCCAGAACTGTACAGGAAACTTGCTGAGTCTGCAGTTGTGAAAAGAGGAGAGCCTTGAACGTAATGAAAATGTTGTCAAGCTGGGTTGTGGGATGGTTGCACAAATACACATTTACTAAAAATCATTCAATTGTACACTCAAAATGGGTGGCATTTATGGAGGGTAAATTATACCTCAATAAAGCTGTTGAGAGAGAGACAGAGAGACAGAGACAGAGAGGCAGAAATAAAAGACAGAGACAGAGAGAGGAAAGAAGTGACAAGTAGTGATATAAGAACTCAGAACTCAAATATTCCTGGGCCTGAAGACGCATATCCATTTTTTCCCAGGATCAGCTGACAAAAGGTAAATCTCATGGCTATAAAGTACCGAAAAATAACATGTTTTCTCTTTTCCCTCATTTCTGGATAACAGGCATAAATGTGACTGTGAATGCTACCTTTCTCTATTCGAATAGTTTGATTTACAAGTCAAGTGACTGCCGGAGTAGCACCTGTGAAGGTCTTGACCTACTCAGGGAAATTTCAGTAAGTAAATGCTTTTGTAGGTGTAGCTCACACCTCTTAGTACAGAGAGATCACGGTGTAAGACTTGAGCACCCGTCTGTGAGCATTTCTTATGTCATCTCTAGCCACATAGCTGAATGTTTTGGAGACAGGGTAATCTGACTTTATCCCCGTATATTTCCCAAGAGATGAGGGCCCTCCGGGAATACAGGAAAGTCGGGAGAATCTTCTGCGTTCTAGCTCTACACTTTCAATGTTATGGAGGGGACTTATTTTAAATTGTTTCCAAAACCTTTTAAAAATGTGAATGTTGGCATTAATTGGTTTTCTTCTGTGTCCCTTGGGAAGTACCTGACGGATTCTAAAGCCCTGTACCAGAGGTCTCAGTTTCAGGTCATAACCATAGATGCAGTCATGGGTTAATTGCTTAAGAGCTGAATCTGAAACCTAATTTTAAAGTAGTAACTGTAACGTTAAAGGGTGGAAATGGGAGGGGAAAGATTCTTGCCTACTCCCTCCTCCCAACTCCCCACCTCAGCCCGGGCTTTATGGAGCAAAAGAATGTTCTAAGCTCTCCAGAGGCCGCAAGGTGTGTGAGAAGCCTTTTTACTACAGAAACCCAGGGAAAGGTTCTCCTAGAAGCAGAGCACTGGACATAAAACCATGGCTCTAAATCTTTAATCGATAGCATTACACCAACCAGACACGTAGACTCACATGGGGAAGAGTGGTTGATGACAGCAGTCATTCTCAATCTTGGGAGGGCCAGGGATGAGCGAGGGGAGTTTAACAAACTCCAATTTATGATGCTAGGAGTGTGCATTTCTTCCTTCCACCTCTTGAGAGGGAGGCATACCCTGGTTTTCTAAGACTAGGGATGGGATGTTCCTAATCACATTCCTCTTGATAAATAGTACAAGACACGATCTATAGTCACCCAACTTGTCACACTGCATTTTGTTCTCTTTAGCCCCGTTTCATAGCCCTCCCTAAAAGTAAAACTTGCCCTCATCCCCCAAAGCGCCTCCAAATCTAGTCTCTCCTCAGTCTGGCCCACAGGTATGTCTCATGGTACAGTCTATCAGTCCTTCCTATCCTGCCCTGCATCCTCCTCTTGACAAAGAACCCAGGTTCACCTTCATCCTTCTTACCTTCAGCAGAATCCCCTTCCTTCCACCTGCAGCATCTTCTTTTTCTCAGATTTCTTTATCCCTTAGTGTCCCGTCCCCAACCCAAGGCACCATGAGTTGCTCCTTTCTTCAGAGGCCTACTTTCTAACCTTCTAGAGGCCTTTTTCATTGCCACTTCTTTCCTGTCCATTTACTCATTGCTTTTATTTCAGAGACTGATTTTTCTTTTTCTTTTTTTCCCCTACAGAATAAAAAACAGATGGGCTGTGTCCTTGTGGGGCCCTCGTGTACATATTCCACCTTCCAGATGTAGTAAGTAGTTTGGTTTGTTGTTGTTGGTTTTTTTGTTTTTTTTTGTTTTTCAACGTTTATTTATTTTTTTTGGGACAGAGAGAGACAGAGCATGAAAGGGGGAGGGGCAGAGAGAGAGGGAGACACAGAATTGGAAACAGGCTCCAGGCTCTGAGCCATCAGCCCAGAGCCTGACGCGGGGCTCGAGCTCACGGACCGCGAGATCGTGACCTGGCTGAAGTCGGACGCTTAGCCGACTGCGCCACCCAGGCGCCCCTGGTTTGTTGTTTTAATGCCACCGTAAGTTGAAGTCAGGACATGGTATCTCTATTTAAATGATATATCAAACAGAAGTCTAGTCAAGGCAACACAACCAGAGGTGTTGGAACCCTCACATTTTGCTACTTCTCTGTAAGTGTCATTCCCTTGTCCACGTAGCTCTACCTTTGCTTACCATGAGGTGAAGGACAGTAGCTATTCACGTCCAGTTACTAACATCTGAGCCTGAGAGGCAACATGGTATAGGTAAAAAGCGTCCTGACAGGGAACAGAGAAGACAATGAACTTGGATAATTTGAGGAATTAATGAAGGAAATCTTGACTAAAGTATGAGCAGAGGAAACACACAGGAAAGTACAACACCCTGGGCATTAGCAGGGCTCGGTTCTATCCTTAGGTCCTCAGAATAAGGGAAGTAGAAAGGTACTCAATTCACAGCACTGAGGATTATATAATTAACATATTAAAGTACCTTTCACAGTGCCCTTTTCAGCTTAGGAAAAAAAAAAAACGCTTCCAATATATTCTACAATAAAAATATTTTTCTGCCTTGGCGAAAATCACCCTCATTCTTCCATTCATTTTACTCAGTGTAATTCTCGCCACCATGAAACATTTTGTTCTGCCAGATCACACCTTCCCTAAATCTAAAGCCCTCTTCTTTGCCTGTGTTTCATCTGTTCAGTCTTCCCCTGAATCAAGGATCACCTTTGTCTACACAGAGAAAACTACGCTAAAGGACCCCCATGCAATAGATTTTGGAAGGCCACATTAAATTTCTGAACTTTCTGTTGCAAAGTCTGCCTCTGACACCTCCTGCCAGCTGTACAAATACTCGGAGATGTTCACACCCACTGCATGCCACGGAAGCACTTTCTCAGCTCATCTTCCTTACTAAAATGCAGGCAAATACAGATTCTTCTCCTTCCATTCATTCCCAGTCGTCGTCTAATCTGACCACTTGTTGCTTTGCAATAGAATGTGCTCAGAAGGAAAGGAAGAGTAGGAAAATTGATTGACTATTTATGAAACCTTTTGTGTGCAAAGAAGCACTTTGGTTTTGTCAGAGTAGAGAAATTAAGTAAAACACAGCCCCCTGCCCAGTAAAATAGAGAAGACAACAAGAACATTGGTAACCAGTACAAGGCAGAGTATAATAAGCTCAACTGAAGAAACACAAACAAGAAGCTGTGGGGTTCAGAGAAGAAAGGAGCTCCCTCTGGTTGGAAGAGTTTAGCTCAAAAGGGGAAGGATTTCTTGAAGGAGATGGTATACGAGTTGAGTGTTGAAGCATAGGTGAGATTTTAATGAGTAGAGATGAGGAGTTAAGGATCCCAGCCAGGCAGAGGGTAAGTGGGTGTAAAAGCAAAGAAGCAGAGAAGTGTAGACATTTTGTGAAAGTCAGTATCAACCAGTGTGCAAGAGATGAGTAGGGGGATAACAGATAAAACTAGAAAAATTAAGTAGGGCTGTATTGGGGAGGTCACGAGTTCCAGGTGAGGGAAGCAGATTTAATTAGGTTTGCATCAGAAACAACTTAGATGGTGCAGGAAAGAAGCAGATCAACTTTGGGAAGAATAAGTGATAACAGTGTACAGGAAAGACTAGAGCACACAGGAGACACTGATGGGGAAAGTCATCGGGGGAGGAGGAGAGCTGAATTAGCATGCAAGCAATTGACCTGGAAAGGAAGGAGAGCCTTTAAAGATATTTAAGGGTAGAATAACTAATAACTGATTTGATACCTGATTGGATGTCAGAGTGAGGGATGGAAAGTGTTCAAAAAACACTAAAAGAAATGAAGAATGGTTTTGAAAAATGAAAAGATAAATTCGACTGAACATAGGGAGTGTAAGTGCAAGCAGGACACCTAGCGCTCAAGATGAAAGGGAGGTTTTGTTTTCCTTCCTTTATCAAGTGCACATTGACGGTGCACATATGACCCAGGCAGACTGGAGATACGGAGGTGAATAAGCCAGATGTGATCTGTGCCTTCATGGAGCTTGCAGTCTAGTGGAGGAGGCAGATAGTAAACACACACTGACCCAAAAATTACCTGGTCGCAGGTATCAGTGAAATGTTTTTCTGATGGCTGAAGGGATCTTTAATCCAGGACCCGATGCATGAATAAGAGTCAGCCAGACAAAGAGCCAAGGGGAACAGCATTTCTGGCATATGTCAAGGCCCTGATGATGGCCCATCCTCTGTTTTCTTAGCCCTACTCCCCAAAGGCCATATGTCCCAGCCCCGATGTTATGACCACCCCCTCCTTTTAGAATAAATTGGAACCAAGCCACATTATACATGAAAATATGCAGAGTATCTTAAAACATAACATATGCTCAATAAACGTTTTAAAATTTACCTGTGTGGGAGGGACACCTATTTAAGTTAGAAACCTGCTTGAGTGACCCTATTTCATTCTTACTTACCATTTATAACCAACCACAGGAAACAGTTTGAAACAGCTTAAAGAGGGATTGTATTTGTGCTACTGAAGTTAATCCTGATGTTTGTTTCTTTCTTGCCTCTTGGCATAGCCTTGACACAGATTTGAACTATCCCATGATTTCAGCTGGGAGTTTTGGATTATCTTGTGACTACAAAGAGACTTTAACCAGGCTGCTGTCTCCAGCTAGGAAGCTGATATACTTCTTGGTTAACTTTTGGAAGGCCAATAATTTGCCATTCAAAAATTTTTCTTGGAACACTGCATATGTTTTCAAAAATGGCACCGAGACTGAGGACTGTTTCTGGTGAGCAGGACCATTAATATGCTTCTGGCACTTGCCATAGAGAGAGGCCACAGAATCCTGGCAGCCCATCCGGTTATTATCAGATGCACCTTCCATCTGAAACAGCATTGGGAATGGACACCAGCCCACTTTCTAAAACACAAATAAACGCAAAAGGGCCAAAGGAAACATGGTATAAATACAATCAACATGTATCACATTTGCAGCACTCTAGCTTTCAAAGTACTTTCACATTACTTTTATTGATCCCCTATAGTAAATCCTCTAAAGAAAGGAGAACAAGTACAAGTTCCATTTTACAGATAAGGAAAGTGAAAAACAATGGTTACTGCTTTCACATTACTGTGAAAGATGTGATACCAGAGAATATGCATTCTGCCAATACCTACAGCTAGTTAGAAATAATTTGTCTCATGATCGCTCAGAGGAATAAGTGGAGCGGGAGGAGAGCAGGATATCAGGCACCATCGCTAAAATAAAATTACAAGGTTCACACGACTCCAGCACAGGTGGCAGAAGGAATCTTTTGGTTGTGTTACCGTCTACACCACCACGATGCTGCTTGCTTCTGCAGTCTCTCTCCACCTAAGTATGCAGAATAGTAAGGGTACCACTGGGATTGCACATCTAGGGACCTAAAGAGTCAACCTTAAGGCCTCATCCTGGAAATTTCGAGGTGAGCTTAGAGCCCACAAAGGTGCATTTCATTGGGAAGATAAATGATTCCTATCAACTCTGAATTTTTGCACTGTAGACTCAAAGGTTTCAACTTATCTGTGATCATGGGGTTTATAGAGCAAAGTAGCCTTCCTTCTGCAGATAGCAGGAAGCTATTATAAACAACCCACCAAGTGTCTCCTATTTGTATATACACATGAAGATTCCCTAAAACTTATCCTTATATCTTTACCAAACTAGATCCCACCATCCAAACTATTGATATCATGATGTGTATCATTGGTGGTTGCGTTGATAGTGGAGATGAAGTTTAGATGAACAGGTCCCAGAACAGATCTGTAAACAATGAGCAAACAACATGGAAGGTCATGCAGAAACCAAACTGGTTTCTTACAGTTTCTCTTTTCTCTGTTCTAGGTACCTCAATGCTCTGGAGGCTGGAGTTTCCTATTTTTCTCAGGAACTTAGCTTCAAGGATATGTTGAGGGGAAATGACCAGTTTCAGGATATCTTAATGAACCAGAACAGGAAAAGCAATGGTAAGGGGACATGGAGATAATTTTTTGCCAACTTCTTCCTCACAACTACTACATCTTTAAGAGTCATTTTGACAAATCTACCAGCACAGAGTTATCATAATTACCTCTATATATTTTGTTTATCTGGGGAGATCGGTAGTTGCATGCAACTCCATTATATTAGTCCTTCTTCCGATTAAAACCTTTTCCTATGACAGAAAGGAAAAAAGTAGTGTTGAATAAATACATTAGCATCATGAAAGTAATAATGATGCTAAAGTCTAGCTTGTATAAACCAAAATGATATCATGACCCACCATCGATAAACTGCTTTTTATTTATTATTTTTTTAATGTTTTTTTAAATTTATTTTTGAGACAGAGAGAAACAGAGCATGAGCAGGGGAGGGGCAGAGAGAGAGAGGGAGACACAGAATCTGGAGCAGGCTCCAGGCTCTGAGCCATCAGCACAGAGCCCGATGAGGGGCTCAAACTCACAGGCTGTGAGATCATGACCTGAGCTGAAGTCGGACGCTTAACCGACTGAGCCACCCAGGTGCCCCGATAAACTGCTTTTTAAATTCACCTCAATCTAATCTATTATTGGATTTATGACTAATCCTCACACATTCTGAACCCTGGTCCCCTGATGACCAAGAGGATATGTTTAATGATTATCTGGCCTAAAGCAAAACTACAAGGTTAGCATATCATCTCATTTTCCTCTAATGTATATCCCACATGCCTAGTCATCTCCCAGTGACAGGTCAAATGTGGGATAAAATCATGCTCACTAAGCTGTGAGGTGATTTGTTTCACTTTCCAAGAATTCTCTTTACAAATAAGAATAAATCAGAAGCAAAGGGATCAACTGTGGACATTTCTTATGAGGGAACGTGCTTGTTTGGTAAGAATTCCTAGCATCACTCAAATCATCATCTACTGTCATTATTTAAGTATTTGCCATAATCAGAACCCTCCATGTACAAATCATTGGCAAGATGCGGGGGGAAAAAGAAGTATAGATGTCCCTAAAAAGAAGTATTCATGTCTCTAAGGAGTTTATTGGACAACATAGTATATGAAAAGAGCCAATGTACCCCAACTCCTCTTTCTCATAGAGTCATGCATTTGGGAAATCTGATTCCAATGAGTACGAGAGCTCACAGCATAGATTGAACCCTGCCACTGAAATCACTGAGTTCTGAGTTAAGAAGCTACAAGCAAAGCCCAAGGAACATGGGCTTGTTCAGGAACATGACATAAATTCACCCATTAATTTTACTATAACTTTTTGAACCACTTAACAATTGGTGAGGTGCGCTTATCAATGAAAATAGTTTATGTAACTCCTCTAACCTGGTATAACGGAATAAACACTGAGCTGGATTCATAAACTTGCATATTAGAGCTCTGCCATCTCCTAGTTCTTTAACCCTTTGGCATCTTGTCTTCCAGTCTCTTTAGATCAATAAAGTTAAGGGAATGGACTAGAGGATTCTTTTTAAGATTCCATGCAGCTCTACTCAGACTCTATGACTGTAAATGGAAAAAAGCAAGGGAGAGAGTAATTGAGGAATTGGTGTTAACCTTGAAACATAAATGTAGCACAGACATACTGGGTTCAGATTCGGGCGCCTGGTTCCCACGTGTTTGAATGTAGACCATTGTGTATTTCTCTCCTTGTTTTGCTGTCTCTTCTCTAGTGATTGTTGTGTGTGGTACACCAGACACGATCAACTCCCTCAAGGGTGACCGGGCAGTGGCTGAAGATATTGTGATTATTCTAGTGGATCTATTCAAGTAGGTGTAATATTGGAAAGAATTCTCTTTTCAGAAAGGAAATACTCCCAGGATTTCCAGAAGAGACATTCTCTTTTCTCTTGTTTTGCACTGACTTACATGGGATTCGGTATGATCAAGTTTCATTCTTGCATCACAGCCTCATTTTTGTTTAATTGATTGTAGCCTTAGCAGATATGCATATCTTTGATATCACTATCATGTCTAAATACAGAAGTTTCATGACCCATTAAATCTACATGTCCATTCATCTACAAGGATCTTGGCCCCCAGCCTGATTTTAAGGTCTTTCCAGGCAGTGATAAATCAACTAATAACCCAATCCAATAGCATTATTTTCAGGAATGTGGGACATATCTCTGCTTTCTTTTGCTAATGGCCTTTGATCCTAGATGACTTATCCTTTGCCACCTTTGTAAGAGGAAAGTTCCAATTAAATGACTGCTTCTCTGCCCTGTGTGGTTTAGTCATGGGTGGCAATTTTATTCTCTGTAATTCTCTAGAGCAAAAGAGAGAAAATTCTGGAGGATAGACACTTTCTTTTTTCTTTAAAACATAAATGTAGTACAGACATACTGTTCTTTCTGTCTGTCTTTCTTTCTTTCTTTCTTTCTTTCTCAATCTTTATTTTTTAAATTCAAATATAAATAATATGCAGTGTTATATTTTACCACTCATCTTCTAATATGGTTGGAGACCCTACAAACCTTGCCAAGGTAGTATCTGAGTCAGATTAAACTTACAGAAGTTGTCACCGGTACACCTGTGCTTCTTGCCCCATCAGCTAGATCGTATGACATCACTTATCTGCCTGCACCATTAATCATTACCTGTCTGTCCTTAACCTAGACACTGTTACTGCACTACATATTTCCCATATTTGCCTAGTCATTTCACCCACACTAAATGTACGTGTCACAGTGTTAAGAGGAAGGAAACATAGGGACTGCAGGTCTATTTGACTACTATTTGTTCATGAAGATAGTCTTATCAATCAACTTAGCCTTTTAGTTGCAAAATACAGGAAAGAGGACAAAGTTATCAACATTTCACTCCTACAACCACATCGACAGCTGCTCTGACAGTTGCTTTGCTCTGTGGTAGGAGTCCTCAATGTAGCCAAGTTGGTGTGATTTTACTATTAGCGAATCCTCAACCCGGGGCAAAAGTGTAGGCCTTCCTTTGTCACTGGTCTTTAAGGACACCTGGCTATGTTTTTGGTAGATAATGAGCTTCATTTGAAAATAGACATAACTTGGTTTCAAATTCTAATTCTGACACTTGTGGTTCATTTGACTCTTGGGTATTACTTAATCTTGAGATTAAATCTTCTCATTTGTAAAATGAGAATAAAGATACTCACTTCATAGGAGTGCTCTTAGGATTAGATGTGATAATATGAGGAAAATATTCAACCTGGTCCTCAGTGCATGGATGTGTTCACCTACCGTTTGAATAGTAAATGGTGGTCATCTTAGTTATAGCAGTTCCAACATATTAGATTCTTTACATATTAAAACATTCAAATGATTTGGAAGCTTAGAAACCATATGACTTGCAGCACAATCTCAGACAGTATTGAGGGTCCACAATGTGCCAAATATCACCGAGGAGCTGAGGATACGAGGATCAATACACTAATATCAAGGAGCTGACAGTGTTGGGGAAAATGTTTAGTCTTTCTTAAAGAAAAGAAAGAGTCCACACATAAACCAAAAGTCAGTAAGCCTTGAAAGCGAGCCATAGCTCGCATGTCCAGAGCCTAAAAAACTCCCTCAAAGAGGTATCTGTGTTCTGATCTTCCTTTCCACTTGTGTATGTGAATGACAGCTGCCTAAGCCCTCTTACTCAACTTAGCATGTTAGAAGAAAATAAACCTATCTGGGGGAAAGCAGAAAGTTTTTCAGGCTACTGGAAAAAAATGTTTTAAACTATTTCTAGGCTGATGCTATAGTTTGTGGGAATTGTGGAAGCTCCATATCTGGTTTTGGAGGAACCTAATTTTCATGAGGAACTTGTGCTTCTTAATACAGTAACGTATACTTCGCGGATAATGTCACCGCCCCAGACTATATGAAAAATGTCCTTGTCCTGACATTGCATCCTGAGAATTCCACCTCAAATAGCTCTTTCTCCAAAAGTTTATCATGGGTAAGTTTCATGGGTATATACTATTCTTTTCTTTGTCAAGGTTAATATATTATTCTCCTATGTAGGACCCAAATTCTAAAGAAAGCAATTTTTTTTTTTTACTCTCATTCACTCAACAGATATTAACTGAGACCAACTACATGCAATAGCAGGATTACTGATATTAAAACTCTTACTATAGGAGCACCTGGGTGGCTCAGTCGGTTAAGCATCCGGCTTCGGCTCAGGTCATGATCTCATAGTCCATGAGTTCAAGCCCCACGTCGGGCTCTGTGCTGACAGCGCAGAGCCTGAAGCCTGCTTCGGATTCTGTGTCTCCCTCTCTCTCTGCCCCTCCCCTGCTCATGCTCTGCCTCTCTCTGTCTCAAAAATAAATAAAAACAGGGGCACCTGGGTGGCGCAGTCGGTTAAGCGTCCAACTTCAGCCAGGTCACGATCTCGCGGTCTGTGAGTTCGAGCCCCGCGTCGGGCTCTGGGCTGATGGCTCAGAGCCTGGAGCCTGTTTCCGATTCTGTGTCTCCCTCTCTCTCTGCCCCTCCCCTGTTCATGCTCTGTCTCTCTCTGTCCCAAAAATAAATTAAAAAAAACGTTGAAAAAAAAAATTTAAAAAAAAATAATAAAAAAAAAATAAATAAAAACATTAAAAAAAATTTTTTTAATTAAAACAAACAAACAAACAAAAAAACCCTCTTACTATAGGTCACTGTGCTGGGCTTTGGGCCAGCACGACAATGCACACTCTGTAATATTGGAATGGAAGTGACAATGTGGGAAGACAGGAAGAAGCCCCACTAACTTAGGGAAGGCAGAAACTAAACAGTGTACCTAAAGCAACTTTCTGCTGGGGCTGATATCAAAATTCTACCTTTAAAGATATATATTCCTAGGTTAAGACATTGTCCTCTATTATAATTAAGTTGGCCATTGTTTAAACTTGTCCAGGAGAGTCATGTTTATTCCTCTTATCCAGCATTTCATCTGGTTTAGCACTGATTCCAGAAAAAGAAAGAAAGAAAGAAAGAAAGAAAAGAAAGAAAGAAAGAAAGAAAGAAAGAGAAAGAAAGAAAGAAAAGAAAGAAAGAAAGAAAAGAAAGAAAAGAAAACCTCCAATTGGACATTAAATCATGACCACCTTATAATACAGGGGCCCCTGACCCTAATTCTCCATTAGGCCTTGTCAGTCACTATACCTTAGCTTGATTAAATTCATCAAATGTATTCTGCCCTCAGAGTCAGTTGAGAGCAGGTTAGGACTGGGAAGAAGAGGGAAGAAGCAGTCCCGAGGACCCTGAACAACCTTGGGATGGCAAGCCATGGGCCAGACCTGAAGAGCTATAAGGGAAGTTGGGTACCTTGGGGAGTACAACAGTTTTTTCCTAGACTAGAAATTCTAAACCCTCTTTTTCACAATGCTGCAAAAATTTGGAGCTGCAACCACTTTGGGAGTTGGGTTTTTTTTTTTTTTAATTTTTTTTAATCTTTATTTTAATTTTTGAGAGAGACAGAAACAGAGCATAAGCAGAGTGGGGAGAAGAGAGAGAGGGAGACACAGAATCTGAAGCAGGCTCCAGGCTCTGAGCTGTCAACACAGAGCCTGATGCAGGGCTTGAACTCACGGACCACGAGATCATAACCTGAGCCAAAGTCGGATGCTTAACCTACTGAGCCACTCAGACCCCCCGGGGATTGGGTCTTAACTGGATTCCTTTTATCTCATTAAATGATGATTTCAGCAAAAGACACTGAAACCAATTAGAGGCGTTTTCTTTTTTCTTTTTATATTTTCCAGTGAATACACTTCTGTGTGTAATATTCAGATATCACTCACACAGCTTCTAGGCTCTGTTGAAAGTGTGATTCTTAACAGGTGGACAGTCCAAAATGGCCAGGCTGACAGAATTCACTTAGTCTCAGGGGGCACAAGACTTTTAATCCATAACCCAACTCTGTGAAGATAGCAACTGTTGAGAATTGTTTCTAAAGCAGGTTCAATGGTATCCAATCAAAACTCTTCCTGTTCTATTCAGGGTACTGAAGGGCAGGGAATTGTTTTTACTGTTGTTCTCTTTTACTCTCTGTGAAAACATTAAAGTACAAGCAAGCCTTTTTTTCTGTATAAAATCCCATAAGAATTATGAAAATGTTGCCTGTTGTTCTTCCTGGTTGAAATAATAGATTTCACCATCATGGGAAGGAAGTACCTCCCTAAAGGCAGTGTTTCAGGTTTATTGATCCCAAGGAAATGCAAAATTTTGACACAAGGATAATAAAAGAACCCTGGTTCAAGGACATATTTTCCAAAAGATTACTTTTACTACCACCCCTGTAATTCTCCTAATATCCTTTTACCTTTCTGGTTACTCTGCTGACCCCAAGAATGTTTTGTTCCAGGTTCAAGACCAGAATCTCTTTTTTGGGACTCAAAAGACTTTTCTTTCTCATTCAGGCAAAAAATGACTTTGCTCTTGCCTACTTGAATGGAGTCTTGCTCTTTGGACACATGCTGAAGATATTTCTTGAAAATGGAGAAGCTATTACCACCCCCAAATTTGCTCATGCCTTCAAGAACCTCACTTTTGAAGGTACTGGTCTCCTAAGAGCAAACAACAGCAGCAACAAAACTTACACTTTACAGAAAGCTGGAGAAATATGGGCTTTGTGGATGGACTTAGGGAAACAAAGAGGGGGTTTGGCAATAGATGGATCAACAGCTAAATAACTTTGAACTTGGAGGCAAACATCACTACATAAATTTTGGGGTTGGTGTTCTCAATATCTTGGACCCCAGGTGATGCTTTAGGATTTCAGAATTTTTCAATCCCAAAGAAAGGGCAAATGGCTTGGACTTTGTATTTATAACAGGCTCATCACAGGGCATTTTGGGCAGTGATGTCCCGAAAATGCTTAGAGACTAGGAAGAAGAGAAATCTCTGCCATTTGATTTTGGTCCTTCCATATCTCCTTTCTATCATTTAGGGATCTGGGACCCTGTGTCACCACTCAAATTACCATAACCTCTCATAACAACACCATCCCAAAGCTCCCAACACATGTTCCTGAGTGTGAAGTAGCATCTTATTGTAATTTTGATTTACATTTCCCTAATGATTAGCAATATCAAGCACCTTTTCATGTGCTTATTGGCCTTATCAGCCATTTGTATATGTTCTTTAGAAAATGTGTCTTCAGTCCTTTGCCCCTTTTGAATTGAATTGTTTGGGTTTTTTGTCTGGATATTAATAGCTAATCAGATGTATGATTTGCAAATATTTTCTCCTATTTTGTGAGTTGCCTTTTTACTCTGTTGATAATGTCTTCATGCACAAAGTTTTTAAATCTTCATGAAGTCCAGTGTGCCTAATTTTTCATTGGTTGCCTTTGCCTTTAGTATCATATCTAAGAAATCACTGCCAAATCTAATGTCATGAAACTTTTGCTCTGTGTTTTCTTCTAAGTTTTATAGTTGTAGGCCTTACATTTAAGTCAGGATGGATTTTGAGCTATGTGGATATCTAATTTTCCCAGCACCATTTGCTGAAAAGACTCTTCCCCCCCATTGAATGGTCTTGTCACCCTTAGTGAAAATTATTTGACCATATATGTAAGGGTTTATTTCTGAACATCCTATTCCATTCCATTTGTGTATACATCCGAGTTTATGCCAATACCATACTATTTTGATTACTGTAGCTTTGTAGTAGGTTTTGACATTAAGAAGTGAGTCCTTCAGCTTTGTTCTTCTTTTTCAATTGTTTTTGTCTATTTAGCATCTCTTGAAATTCCATATGAATTTTAAGATGGCTTTTCCTATTTCTGCAAAAAAAAATTATTGAGATTTTGACAGGGATTGCATTAAATTTATAGGCTGCTTTGGGTAATACCGATTTCTTAATGATATTAATTCTTATATTACATAAACATGGGAAGTTTCCATTTATTTATATCTAATTTCTTGCAGAAATGTTTTGGAGGTTTTTTTTGTACAAGTCTTTCACCTTGGTTAAGTAAATTCTTAAGTATTTTATTCTTTTTGATACTATCATAAATGGAATTATATTCTTTTTTATTGAAATATAGTTGACACACAATGTTACCTTAGTTTCAGCCATATAACATGGTGATTCCACAAGTCTATACTTTATGCTATGCTTGCCACAAGTATGCCTACCATCTGTTACCATACAATGCTATTACAGTACCAATGACCATATTCTCTATACCTTTGACTATACATTGACTATATTTCCTGTATCATTTCTCAGTATGACCTGTTCATTCCATAAATGGAAGCCTGTAACTGCCACTGGAATTGTATTCTTAATATCCTTTTCTGAATGTTCATTGTTACTGTATAAAAATGCAACTGAGTTTTGACTGTTGACTTTTTATCCTGCTACTTTGCTCTTTTATTAGTTTTAACAGTTTTTTGTGGAACATTGAAAATTTTCAACATATAAGGTCTTATGATCTGTGATTAGAGATAACTTCACTTCTTCCTTTCCAATCTGGATACTTATATTTCTTTCTTTCTTGCCTAAGTGCTCTGGCTAGGTATTCTAGTACTACATTTAATAAAAGTGACAAGAATGGGAATCCTTGCTTTGTTCCTGATCTTACAGGAAAAGCTTTCAGTTTGTCACTATCAAGTATGATGTGGTTATGGGTTTTTCATAGATGGATTTTATTATGTTGAGATAGTTTCCTTCTATTCCTAGTTTGTTATGTTTTATCATGAAAAAGTATTTAATTTTGTAAAATGCTTTCTTTTCATCAGATTGATAAGGTCATGCATTTTTTCCTTCATTCTGTTATTTGTGGTATATTATCAATATAATATATCAACTTTCTCAATTTTTATATGTTGAGCTATCCTTGCATTCAAGGAATAAATCTTACTTGGTCCTGGTGTATATTTCTTTTAATATGCTGCTGAATTCTGTTTCCCAGTATTTTGTTGAGGACTTTTATATCAGTGTTTATTAGGAATATTGATATAGTTTTCTTTTCTTAGTGTCATTTTCTGGCTTTGATATCAGATATCTGGCCATATAGAATGAGTTAGGGAATGTTTCCTCCTCTTCAGGTTTTCTTTTTTTTTAAGTTTGAATTTGAGAAGTATTGGTGTTAATTATTCTTTAAATGTTTGTAGAATTGATCAATAAAGCAATTAGATCCAGATTTTTTTTTTTTCTGTTTGGTCAGGAGATTTTTGATTACTGATTCAATCTCCTTAGTACTTATAGATCTATTCAAATTTTCTATTTCTTCATGGTTTAGTCATGGTAAGTTTTATGTTTCTAGAAATTTGTCCATTTAATCTAAGGTATCCAATTTGTTGCTATAGAATTGCTTATAATAATTTTTTTTGTAGAATTGATAAGGTCCCCAACTTTCATGTTTTATTTTTGTAGTTTGAGTCATTTTCTTATCTACTTAGCTAAAAGTTTGTCAATTTTGTTGCTATTTTTGAAGAACGAACTTTTAGTTTCATTGACTTTTTTTCTGTTGTTTTTCTCTTCTGTATTTCATTTACCTCTGCTTTAATCTTTATAATTTCCTTCCTTCTGCTAGCTTTGGGTTAAGTTTGTTCTTCTTTTTCTGGTTTCTTAAGTTGTAAAGTTAGATTTTTGATTTGCATGTGTTTTTGTTTTTTAGTGTAAACATTTACATCTTTAAATTCCCCCCCCCCTTAGCACTGCTCTTGCTGTGTCCCATAGCTTTAGTATTTTATGTTTTCATTTGTATTTGTCTTTAGGTTTTCAAACTTTTCCTTTGTGATTTCTTCTTTGATCCATTAATTGTTTAAGAGAGTGATTTTTTTATGTCCACAAATTGGTGAATTTTCCAGCTTTCTTTCTATTATTGAATTCTGACTTTATGGTCAGAGAAGATATTTTGTAAAATATCTATCGCTTTAAATCTATTCAGACTTAATCGTGGCCTAACATATGATCTATCCTGGAAAATGCCTTATGTGCATTTAAGAATAATGTGTATTATATTGTCGGGTAGACAATGTGTATTATATTGTTCTGTGTTTGTCTATTGGATCTAGTTGATGTATTTGTTCAAGTCTTCTATTTCCAAACTTCTTTTGTCTTGTTATTCTATCCATCATTAAAAGTGGAATATTGGGGGCGCCTGGGTGGCGCAGTCGGTTAAGCGTCCGACTTCAGCCAGGTCACGATCTCGCGGTCCGGGAGTTCGAGCCCCGCGTCAGGCTCTGGGCTGATGGCTCGGAGCCTGGAGCCTGTTTCCGATTCTGTGTCTCCCTCTCTCTCTGCCCCTCCCCCGTTCATGCTCTGTCTCTCTCTGTCCAAAAAATAAATAAACGTTGAAAAAAAAAATTTTTTTTTAAAAAATAAATTTAAAAAAAAGTGGAATATTGAGGGGCACCTGGGTGGCTCAGTCAGTTAAGCGTCTGACTTTTGATTTCACTTCAGGTCATGATCTCACAGTTTGTGTGTCCAAGCCCTACACTGGGCTCTGTGATGACAGTGCAGAGCCTGCTTGGGATTCTCTTTCTCCCTCTATCTCTGCCCCTCCTTCCCTCTCTCTCAAAATAAACAAATTTTTTAAAAAGTGGAGTATTGAAATTTTCAACTATTATTGTAGAACTGTCCATTTCTTTGTTCAATTCTGCCAATTTTTGCTTCATATGTTTTGGTAGTCTGTTATTAAGTGCATAGATGTTTATAATTGTTATATCTTCTTGCTGTGTTGAAACCTTTATTAATATACACTATCCTTTTTCTCTTATAAACTTTTTAAATTTAAAGTCTATTTTGTCTGATATTAGTATATCCACCACCACTCTCTTTCAGTTACTATTTGCATAGAATATCCTTTTCCATTGTTTCTCTTTCAAACTATTTATGTTTTTGGATCTAAAATGAGTCTCTTATAGATATCATATAGAATCATTTTTTTAAAAATACAGTCTTCAAATCTCTATCTTTGATTCTCCAATCAAAATAAAATCTATTTTATATTTAAAGTAATTACTGAGAAGAAGAGATTTGTTTTTTTGTTTCTCATTTGTTGTTTTTTTTTTGTTTGTTTCTCATTTTCTGCATTATTTTCTTCTTCTGTGTTTAGTTGATTTATTTTGTAGTGAAATGTTTGAATTCCTGTCTTATTTTTTTATTTATATTCTTTAACTATTTCCTTTGTGGTTGCCATAGGTATTATGGTTAACACTCTAAGATCATTACATTCTAATTTGACTTTATACCAGTTTAACTTCAATCACATTTTAAAAAAAACTCTACAGTTTTAGGGGTACCTGGGTGGCTCAGTCAGCTAAGCATCTAACTCTTGATTTCGGCTTGGGTCATGATCTGACAGTTTGTAGGGTCGAGCCCCCACATCGGGCTCTGTGCTTTCAGCTTGGAATTCTCTCTCTCCCTCTCTCTCTCTGCCCCTCTCCAGCTTGAGTGCTCTCTCTCTCTCTCAAAATAAATACATAAAGTTTGAAAAAAACTCTATAGCTTTAATACTTCCATCCCCACCTTTTTCAGACAGTTGCAAAATTACATCTTTATACATGTGTGTCCAAAAATATAAACTGTGGATATTTTAAGCATTAGTGTCCTAAATTATGTCAAAAACAAAATGTGGCATTATAAACCAGTTATAATAATGCTAGTTTTGGGACTAATTTTTAAAAACACATTCATCCCTTAAATCACGTAGAAAATAAAAAGTGGAATTACACACCATTGTTATAATAATGCTACATGTTATAATTTCCCACGCATTTGCGTTTATTGAGATCTTTATTTCTTCATATGGCTTTGAGTTATTGTACAGTGTCCTTTCATTTCAACCTATGGGACTCCCTTTAGCATTTCTTGCAGATCAAGTTCTAGTGGTTACAAACTCTTTTGTTTATCTCGGGATGTCTTACTTTCACCCTCACTTTTGACAGACAGATTCATTGGATAAAGGATTCTTGGATGAAAGGTTTTCTTTTGGCATTTTGATCAGCCCACTACCTTCTGGCCTTCAAAGCATCTAATGAGAAGTCTGCTAAAAACCTTATTGAGTATCTCTTGGATGTGATAAATCACTTCTCTCTTGCTGCTTTCAAAATTCTCTGTCTTTGGCTTTTGTCAGTTTGATTAGAATGTGTCTCAGTGTGGATCTCTTTGAATTCATCCTATTGGAGTTTATTGAGCTTCTTGGATATTTATATTCATGTATTGCATCAAATTTGGGAAGTTTTTGGCTATTATTTCTTCAGATATTCTCTCTACCCCTTTCTCTCTCTTCTTCTTCTGGCACTTCCACAATGCATATGGTGGTCTGTTTGATGGTGTTGCACAGGTCCCTTAGGCTCTGTTCATTTCAATTTTTTTTTCTGTTCTGTAGACTTAATAATTTTCATTGTCCTATCTTCAAGTTCACTGATTCTTTCTTCTACCTACTCAGATCTGCATTTGAATTTCCTTAGTGAATTTTTCATTTCAGTGATTGTACTTTTCAGTTTTGGGATTCGCTTTTGGTTTCCTTTTTAGGTTTTCCTTCTCTTTATTGCTATTTCCATTTTGAGTCTCCTGGCTTTATGTATCTCTTCCTTAAATTCTTTGAACATCTTTAAGACAGGTGTTTTAAAGCATTTGTCTATTAAATCCACCATCAGGTCTTTTTCAGAGATAGTTTCTGCTGGCTTATTTATTTTTTCTTTTGATTTGGGCCACACTTTTCAGTTTCCTACTATGCCTTGTGATGTTTTTGTTGAAAACTGGACATGTGAAGTTAATAATGTGATAATCCAGGAAATCACATGGTATATGAGAAATTTTCACTACTTTAGTAAATATTCTTAGCAAAAGCTTTTCAGTAATAATTAGAAGGATTTATTGGCTGATTATATTTTATTTCATCCTAAATGCAATGAAAAAAAATTCCCTTCTAACTAAATACTAATTAGCATCTCTCTCAAAAATATCCATCAGAGAGGGGTGCCTGGGTGGCTCAGTCCGTTAAGCATCCAACTCTTGATTTCAGCTCAGGTCATGATCTCATGGTTTTTGAGTTCATGCACCACATTGGGCTCTGTGCTGACAGCATGGAGCCTGCCTGGGATTCTCTCTCTCTGCCCCTCCTCTGCTCATGCTTTCTTTCTCTTTCTCTCTCTCTCTCCCCCTCCCCCCCCCCCCGCCTCTCTCTCTCTCTCAAATCAATAAACATTAAAATAAATATCCATCAGAGATCTCAGGGCTAGGAGCCAATGGAGATTCCTTCTGATTAGCTCATTAAGACAATCTTTCAGTAAAATAGGGCAATTTGAACCTATTTCATGCCTTCTGTCAAAAAGTCAAAAATAACCTCTAACTTTTTCTGATTTTACCCTAGGGCATGCGGGTCCTGTGACTTTGGACAACTGTGGGGATATTGACAACACTATGATGCTTCTGTATACCTCCGTGGATACCAACAAAGTATGTCTGACTTCTTATCAGGAATTTGGGGTGAAGTGACTAGGTGAGGAAGGATAACTACAAGGCAAGTGATAGAAAAGGAATTAGAGAAGTTGTGTTTAAAAATCTGCAAGTTATTTTTTTCAAATTCACAATTATGCCCTACTTGAGACTGTATTCTTTAAGCATTTTGGCCCATAGACCTTATTTAGAATATCCATACTCTATTGACTCTATATAAGATACTTAGCCAGAATATATTGATATAAATACCAGACTGTTGATGGGATACCAATGATAGGATGACACTTGTGTCCTAAGAATTGTTTATTCATTTCCACAGCTAAAAATTTCAATGAAACATTCCCTGTTCTCTCCATCTGAACTCATAAAAATCATTAATTGTGCAATATTTCTGGCACAAGCCATCCTATAATGTCATGTTTTTATTCACATTATATGTATCTTTTCTCCTCACCTACATATAGATTCTTTATTTTTTAAAGTTTATTTGTTTTGAGAGAGAGCAGAGGAAGGAGCAGAGAGATTCATAGAAAGAATCTCAAACAGGCTCCACCCTGTCAGCACAGCATAGGGCTCAGTCTCACAAACCATGAGATCATGACCTGAGCCAAAATCAAGAGTCAGAAGCTTAACCAACTGAGCCACCCAGGCACCCCCATGTAGGTTCTTTAAAGAAAGGGAATGGGTCTTACTTTTCCATGTTTCCAGTGCTTGCTTAGCTTCTTATCTGGAATACAATTAATGGCTGATCAGCATTTAATTTAAAATCATAATTTAAAATCATCGCAAACTATGAAAGCCACTGTTCCAGCCAACCAAATGGTCAGTAGAAAGTATTTTTCTGTAAGACATTGTGTCCTCACATAACTAGGAATCTAAGACAAAGAGTTATTCATTTTTTCATGTAATTTTACAATGTGATCATTATGACATTTTTAAGTCATACATTTGGCATATATGTTGACTCCCCCCCCCCCTTGTAAAAGATATCTGTAATGGGAAATATGGAAAGCTAGAGAAAAGATGTCCAGATTGAGAAAGTTAAACCAGAAATTTGAGGGCGGCATTTCAGAAAACTACTCCATAGTTTACAGTTACTATATAAACCTTTAATATAATGCTATATTTCACGTACATTTCATGGGAGTACCTTTAGAAAAGTGTCACCAATGCTCCAGTTATTATAGTAACTACAAAGATAACTATACTCCCCTCTAAGTTATTTGCACCTAATGATTCCTTTGGAGAGAAGCAAATACATGACGATCCTATATCATCCTCATAACTGCTCTTCAATATAAAAAATGTTCTGTACACTTACTCTCTCTGAAGGAAAATCTAGCTGAATTTTTCAATAAAGGTAAATCTAGTTGAATTTTTCAATAATCTAGTGCCAGCAGTTGTGCTGTATAATATGTATATACAGGCAACCAGGGATTAATTCTCAAAACACAGGGATATAGATAAGCTATTCTGTATCCAGAGAAAGCCTCAATAGAAAGTCAATGTACTGTACCCGAATGTTAGTATATTTACTATCCTCAATATATGCAATTATAGATCGTACTTTCAAGTTAAAAGTATATTTCTACTGCTCATGCTCTGTCTCTCTCTCTGTCAAAAATAAATAAACATTAAAAAAATTAAAAGTATATTTCTAAAGATGTAAAACTTTTGTCCAGAAAGTTTTGAGGGAATGGTGTTGAATTTAGAAAGATGGTCATTTTTCAGATGTCTTTTACAAAACCGACTCAATATATGCAGCAATATTGTAAGGATATATTAATATATCCCATTGGTGGATTGCTTGAAAAAAAAAACCTTTTCTTTTAGAAGCCTAATTAGTATCATGTACAAGACAGCATATTAGAGCAAAAGGATAGAAGATATTTGAAAAGTATGTAATTGATAGAATTTAAATTTTTTTTCTTTAACGTTTAGAGACAGAGCATGAACGGGGGAGGGGCAGAGAGAGAGGGAGACACAGAATTGGAAGCAGGCTCCAGGCTCTGAGCCATCAGCCCAGAGCCCGACGAGGGGCTCGAACTCACGGACCACGAGATCGTGACCTGAGCCGAAGTCGGCCGCCCAACCGACTGAGCCACCCAGGCGCCCCTGTAATTGATAGAATTTAAATGTAGCATTATTTCAGAGCCCCTTGACCTATATCAAAATAGATAATGGATTTTACCTGTGGTGCATTTTCTCAATATATTGTTTTCAAAGCAACTTAATATTGTGGAAAACATTGGTGCTTCACTTGTCATGTGATTTAGAGTTAACCATTAATTTCTTTTGGTCTCTCTTTTAACATTCGTAAAATGAGAGGCTTGAACTAGTTCTCTAAAGACGCAAAGATTCTATATTGGGTAGGAGTTACTCATACAATGTATGATCATAAAGAAACAAAATAATTGACCCACATGGAGCTTAAAGCTACTTTCATGCTGTGAACCAATAAGTGGATGCTACCTAGCTAGCTCCTGGCTGCAAAACATTACCTTGTTTCATTGAGAAGTGTTACTATGAAATTCAAATGTCATTGGGTAGGACAGTCTCATCAGAAGTCATTCTAAAATGTCTTTTTCTGTTCATCCTTCTTCTTTTTCATGCCCTGGCACAGTACAACGTTCTGTTGACCTATGACACCCATGTAAATAGGACTATTCCAAAGGAAGAAACCCCTACATTCATCTGGAAGAACCACAAACTTCCTAATGATATCCCAGGCGAGGGTAAGATATCCTTTGGTGAATTTTCTTTCCCTGAAATGGCTTTTCTGGTAAGGTAAGCACATTCTATGGTTTATACAATTAGCCTGCTTTTATTTTTTCGTTTATTTTGTTTGTTGTCTGAATTAGATTTACTAGGTTTGTAAAATGTGGACTCCCCTTCCCAATGAATGATATTACAGTTCTAATTAAATGCTGAAGCTATCCCTATTCTAATTTAGCTATACCTCTCTTTAATATGTGTCCTACCTAATCACTGACAAAACAACCTATAGAAAATTATTTTCAACAATTGGCAAAGTGAACACAAAGACATATATTCTTAATGCCACTTACTCCGTTTTACTGCAATAAACTCAAAGTATACGTATTTCAGCAAGAAACACATGATGCCAGCAGCCATCAGTCATCAGTGAGCATGGCTTCAAAAGTCTCCCCCCATTTCCTCACAGGATATATACTTGGGTTATAATGATGATTACCCATCTACTTAAGATGAGATCCTATAATATCATGGAAAGCCCTAACATGACTATAACTTCACCCGTGCAACTTCCGATGTGACCATATAACACTGGCCATCACTGTATAGGGTCAGCTAAGTATCTCCTGGGCAACAAAGTCTCAGGACAGTCTGGCTTAGCCAAAGATTACTACAATAAATAGTAAGTAATTTCACATTACTAATCTATTTTTAGGGAAAAAAGTTTAAATTTGGACAAATATTTATGCCCAAGATGCAAAAAAAAAAAAAAAAGTGGAAACAACATTAATAAAATAATTTAGAAAAAAGTGATACATTCATAAATGGTACATCATAAACCAATTAAAATATTTACAAAGAATTTTAAATGACATGGGAAAACTCACAAGGTAAATTAACAGGAAAGTGAACACATTTTTATTTAATAAGATTCTATTCTTTGTAAAACTATGTTAGAAATAGACTGTAAAGAAATATGCTAAGGGGCGCCTGGGTGGCGCAGTCGGTTGAGCGTCCAACTTCAGCCAGGTCACGATCTCGCGGTCCGTGAGTTCGAGCCCCGCGTCAGGCTCTGGGCTGATGGCTCGGAGCCTGGAGCCTGTTTCCGATTCTGTGTCTCCCTCTCTCTCTGCCCCTCCCCCGTTCATGCTCTGTCTCTCTCTGTCCAAAAAATAAATTAAAAAAAAAAAAAAAAGAAATATGCTAAAATGTTAACAGTGATAGCTTCTGAATAGTAGGATCCTAGGAGAATTTTTTTTTTTTTGGCATTTTATGTTTTTCTTAATTTTCCAATTTTTTCCATGACTCTGTATTAATTTACCATTTTTAAATACTAAAAAATAAACTATAAATATTTGTCTCCCAGCCCTGTTCTAATAACCAGAAACTGAGGTCAATAGGACTTAAAGAGAAAAGTTGTGTTTTGATGCACTTGCTTGTGTTAAAGTTCTTGCTATATTTTTAGTCCTCTTGTGTTCCATGAGTCATATATGGTTAAAAATGATCCCTGTGTTTTTATTCAGTAGCCATATGCAGTTGACTAAAGCAAAGAAGGACATGGGAAGTGGGGATCCCATTCTTCTAAACAATAAACAATCCCGAACTGACTTCAGATTCACTGCTATCGTTGCTCTTTTTTTAAAGTTTTTATTTTGATTCCAGTTAATATACGGTGTTATATTAGTTTCAGGTGTGCAGTATAGTAATTCCACACTTCCAACATCACCCTGTGCTCATCATGACAAGTGCTCTCCTTAATCCCCATCACCTATTTCACCCATCCCCCAGTCTCTCCCCTCTGGTAACCATCAGATTGTTCTTTATAAGTAAGAGTCTCTCTCTTTCTTTCCTTCTTTCTTTCTTTCTTTCTTTCTTTCTCTCTCTCATTTTTTCCCTTTGCTTTTCCATTTTGTTTCTTAAATTCTACATATGTGTGAAAGCATATGACATTTGTTTTTCTCTAACTTATTTCATTTAGCATGATACTCTCCAGCCTCATTCATGTTATTGAAATGGCAAGATGTCATTCTTTTTGATGGCTAAATATTCCTTTGTAAAATACCACTTCTTTATCCATTCATCAGTTGATGGACACTTGGGCTGCTTTCATATCTTGGCTCTTATAAATAATGCTGCAATAAACATAGGGCTGCATGTATCCCTCTGAATTAGTATTCTTATATTTTGGGGGGTAAATACCTAGTAAAGTGATTGCTGGATCATAAAGTAGTTCTATTTTTAACTTTTTGAGGAACCTCCATACTGTTTTCATACTGTTTGCATTCCCACCAACAGTGCATCAGTGTTCCTTTTTCTCCACATCCTCACCAACATTTGTTGTTTCTTTTTTTTTTTTTTAATTTTTTTTTTTCAACGTTTATTTATTTTGGGGACAGAGAGAGACAGAGCATGAACGGGGGAGGGGCAGAGAGAGAGGGAGATACAGAATCGGAAACAGGCTCCAGGCTCCGAGCCATCAGCCCAGAGCCTGACGCGGGGCTCGAACTCACGGACCGCGAGATCGTGACCTGGCTGAAGTTGGATGCTTAACCGACTGCGCCACCCAGGCGCCCCAACATTTGTTGTTTCTTGTGTTCTTGACTTTAGTCATTCTGACAGGTGTGAAGTGATATCTTATTATAGTTTTGATTTGCATTTCCCTGATGATAAGTAACGATGAGCATCTTTTCATGTGTCTGTTGGCCATCTGGATGTCTTCTTTGGAGAAATATCTGTTTGTGTCTTCTGTCCAGTTTTAATTGGATTAATTGTTTTTTGGGTGTTTTATAAGTTCTTTATATATTTTGGATACTCACCCCCCATTCTGTAGGGTTGCCTTTTAGTTTTGTCGATTGTTTTCTTCACTGTGCAGAAGCTTTTTATTTTCATATAGTCCCAATAGATTATTTTTGCTTTTGTTTCCCTTGCCTCAGGAGATATATCTAGAAAGAAGTTGCTATGACTGATGTCAAAGAAGTTACTGCTTGAGTTCTCTTCTAAGATTCTTGTGGTTTCAGGTCTCACATTTAGGTCTTTAATCCTACCCAAAATAATAAGATAAGATACCTAGGAATAAACTTAACCAAAGAGGTGAAAGATCTGTCCTCTGAAAATTCTAAAATACTGATGAAAAAATTCAAGATGACACAAAGAAATGGAAAGACATTTCATGCTCATGGATTAGAAGAACAAATACTGTTAAAATGTCTTTACTACCCAAAGCAGTCTATACGTTTAATGCAGTCGCTGTCAAAATACCAACAGCTTTTTTTACAGAGGTAGGGCAAACAATGTTAAAATTTGTGTGGAAGCAGAAAAGACCCCCATACCCAAAGCAATCTTGAAAAAGAAAAACAATACTATCATTGTTTTTTAAAGTTGATTTCTTTTCATGAGCAAGCTTTTTAAAATTATCTGTAGAACCATCTGCAAGCTTCCTAGGTTTAACCACACTTAACTTTTAAAATGTATCTCTTTTCTCATGGATTTCTGCAACTCTTTACTTCTTTCCTTTGTAACTTTTTGAGTTGCAACTATTTTTTCTTTTCCCTTAATTATAGCCTGTGGTAACAATGTCAGCTTGTATTTTTAATATATTTCCTTAAGAGTTTTGGGATATTTGGGTTATTCAATAGAAGGATCTGTGCTTTATAAAATGCTCAACTTCTCAAAAAGTAATTTTTAAGAGAACTCTCATTATTTACCTAAGAGACATCACATTAAATATTCATATTACAGGGACATTGTATCATCCTGGGCAACTTCACTTCATCTTCATTTAGCCAGAAAATTCAGTTAGCCAGAACTTTTCATTACTCAACTGTTACTACATTTAACTTCAAACTTTATAAATATAAAGTAATTCAATCTTTCAAATAGTAAACAAGATTTCATCTGGTCTTTTATCTGGGTACACAACTGCCAACTAAGTGTCAGAATGTTTCAACTGAGATAACACTATCACTATGGTTTCATTCATTCTACAAAGATTTACTTAATGCCAGGGAATGTTCTAAACCATCATCATCTGCCTCCTGGGTTACAGTAACATCCACCTGACTTCCTGCTTCAGTCCTGCTCCCTGCCCACCTCTAGTCTAACCAACAGTGCCACCAGAATGAAAGCATGGATCCAGTCATATTGTTGCATTATTGCTAACACTCAATTGGCAGCTCTACCTTACCCATAGAATAAAGTCTAAATGACTTATTACAGCACAAAATGTCCATTTATCTTCTTACTTCTCCAGACTTATCTTTCTTTCATCTTTCCTGAAGTCCCTTCCCTACTCCCTCAACTTCCTCCTATTTCCTTAAAAAAATGGTGGGAGGTGGTCTTGCAACCTCGTGCCCCTGTGTCTTCAGTGATGCTACTCGCTCCGATTAAAATGTATCACTCTTCCATACAACTGGTAAACATCCACTCATCTTCAACATTTAATTTGAATTTCATCTTTTCTAAGCTTTTTCTTAGCGTCCCATTGATCTTTCCCAAATCCCACCAGACTTCTAGTATAGAATTTATATCACACTTATTGGTTTACACATCTTTTTAAACCATATACTGTGTGAGTGTAGGGTCTATTCTTTAGTCATATCTGCTTGCCCAACTTAGTGCCTTAGAAGAGATGGAGGGAGGGAGGAAGGAAGGAAGGAATGGGAGGAAGGGAGGGAGACAGGGAGGGAGGGAGGGAAGGAAGGAAGGAAGGAAGGAAGGAAGGAACAATATGAGATAACTATAAATTCATTTCTACTCAGCACTAATCCACCCTGTGTTAATTTCAGTCAATTTACTTCTCCAAGTGTTAGTTTCTTCCTCCTTCAAATCAGGACATCTGTTAACTAACTCTAAGATTCTTTCTAACTATCCTATGACTGTGGGCTTATAAAATCATTCTACCTTCACTGTAAATGGAATTAAATACAATGTGATAACCACAGCAGCAGAAGCTTGACCTTTGAACTAATGTAATACTGTGACTTGACTAACTTAAGCAAAACTGAAAAGTATGTTGAATTAACAACGCTATAGTTAAATAGTATATAGTATATTTAAATATGGTGCAGTGAGATGTTCATACTGTCGGGGGCATATAGGAATTGAGATGGGCAATGACCCAGCGGAAGCTCCCCCTAGTCCCTCCAATTCATGTTCTAGTCTAGGGGGATGTGTAATCTTAGTAGACTGATGAGTAGAATCATTGATGAGTAGAATTGTATTTCTTGTATTGACTTCGTTTTTTGCGTGGAATTGGAGAGTGATGGCAATGGCAGTGGTGGCTAGGTGAGGGAAGTGATGATCACAGTAATAAGCAGAATTCACACAGTCAAACATGCCCATACTGCAACTCCAAATACAGAGTACTAATCAGTTTCTTCCCTGATGAGAACAGAAATCCAGCGCTCAAATTTTCACTGTTGTAGGTTTTCCCTTAGCAGAAAACAAGATAACAAGCAGAAGCAACATCCTACATTAGCAGCAAAGCATAAATTCTTCAACACCACCCCTTATAAAAAGCACGGAGAAAATTTTAGTGACGACAAATTCATGCATGTGATTTTTAAACCCAATAGTAGAAATATTCATAGTGGAAAGTGAGTGTGCCTGGTCCCGTCTCTGTCAACTTTGGTCTCTCAATCACTTCTGACTTTAGTTTGTTGCATATTTCTAAGTAATATGAATATCTTTCTTGATTTATAAATATTAGAGGTTATCTGTTTATTTCTTGTACTGATGAAAGATTTGGTTCATCTTTACCAGCCCTACTTTTTTCTAACCTTTTCTCAATATAGCTATATATTTTTTGTCAATTCATTTATTGGATGCCTTTGTAGTTTTGATTAATACACATAAGTTTCTAATATTATTCTATCAACTATATAAAAAACTTCTTGCTTCCCAACTAGTGACCCTATCCTTCCTTCTACCTCCTTCTTATCTCCCAGAGTCTCCTGTATTTCTCTTTAATTTTTCATAGTTGATAATATCTGTTTTGTACCTCTGTGAAGCCCTCTGCCATTTACCTACAATTTGATTCTAAAAGTTGAAAATTAGTAAACATTTTCATCATTATTTATATAAAGCTAAATAGCACTCTGTCTATTGGTTAGAATCCATTCCATTTCCCCTTCTTGAACTGAATCCATTGTGGCATATATGAACCGTGACTTTCTTGCACAGTTTTACTATTGCTGCTGTCCTTCTCAATAAAGCCTTGTTCCTTTGTAGATTCGGATTCTGCTTCAATGCTTCCTTGGATTAGATCCACATTTTCCTGAGTTTCACTTACCCTTCTGTGAGTCTCTTAAATCCCTCCATCCTTACGGCTCCACCTACAACTAGTGTTCTAATAAATAAAGTCACTTACATTCTTCAGTGACTTCCCTCAATGACCTGGTAGTGCTTGGGAAGGACCAGCAGGCAACACTGTCACTTGGTATTCTACAGTGACTGACTTTTCTTCTGATTTGTGCTTGTTCTCTTTCTCTACGAGTCCTCCTTAGGTATATGAGTTCCAAGGATATTAGGTGGGCTTCCTACCAAAATTATCTCTGCACTGAAAACTATTTTATGTTCTTGTAACATTTGGTGATTCCCATAAGAAGTACAGTGAGCAGATTATAAGGATAGCTGGAATTAAACCACTTCCCCTGGCACATTCCAGATAATTTTCTTCAGAGACCACAGATACAGGACCTGAACTAACAATGAAGACATTAATAAAGATCAATATTTTTTTTTAAGTTTCTCCTTTCCCTTTCCTCAAATTAGATTATACAACTAGAGTCTTTGAAATGTTTTTATTCGCTCTTCAAAGATCCTTACTAATGCATTTTTTCACTGTCTTTTCTGCCACAGGCCCTCAAGCCCTGTTGATTGCGGTCTTCACCCTCACAGGAGCTGTGGTTCTGCTCCTCCTCATCGCTCTTCTGGTGCTGAGGTACCTGTCACCCTCTTTGTCTCACTGTGCTCATCATCCAGAGAGGGAGGGAGCAGGAGAGGGAGAAGTCTGATGTCATCAATGGTAATATACATTCACAAGAAGGTTTCTAGACAGATCGAAGATCATGAAGGCATTCTGCATCAAAGACCACATCACAGGCAGAATGGTACTGAATAGATCACTTACAGCTTGGTGTCAGAGGGACCTGAACGCCTATCTAGCTCAGTTCTGTGACTTACTAGTTGTGTGATTTTGAGTGCATTATGATGTGTTACTTAGCTTCGGTATCCTCATCTGACCTGTTGTGAGAACTTGAAATGAGGTGTGTATAGTGACAACCATATAATGGGCACTCTATAGGTAGAGACAGCTATTCTGCTGTTTATTGGCATTTTGTGGGAAATTTCAAAGTCTCTATATGTTCAGTCTGGAAGAGTCCTTTGAAATCATCTACCTCCTCCTGTTTTCGCATGGGGAAAGGGACCCAGAAAACCTAATGGCTCGTCTTTAATCATACCACCGGGTAGTGTGTAGGGCCAAGACTAGCAGTCAGGCCTTCTGACCATCAGTTCCATGGTTGTTCTACTCAATTTGGACATATGGATTGCCCCGCACAGTGACAGAGGCATAATGTATACTCACAAATATTTGTTGAACATATAAATGAATGAGTGAATATCACACTACCTCTTAATCTGTGTATGTTAAACACACAAAACTTTCTATCATATTATATTGTCAGAATCACCCCCATTTCCCAACTGAACCAGATAACAATTTTTCTCTGTGTATCACACGTGTTGATCTGTGTGTCACTATACTTTCTCATGAGAGCATCCAAACTGTTCCATATCTGTTAAAGTTTTCTCCAGGAAAGGAAGTAGATTTCTCTGTTCAGTCTGAAGGCAGAATTTGACTCCTGTAACTGCATTACCCCAAATTTGAGATGTATATACACATATACAGTGTATTGCGGTCATTTAGTTGAAGGTAACCAGAAACCACAATTTGAGGATAATAAATCCAGTCAATAGCAAGGTCACAATGTGGCAGTTGTCCTTCAGAAACCAAGTCCAAATGATTGTCAGCTTAAGATAGGGGTAAATCACAAGGTAAGAGACAATAACGTGCAGAAACAGGCATTTTCCATTTTCTTTAAACACAGGAGGCAGAGATAGGGTTTCCCAATGGCCAGAGCAGTGATGTGTCCAAATGAGATCTGGTAGACAGATGTTATTCACATAGTTCTCCATTACAGCTGCCTATACAAGAAAAGTAGTGAATGGTTTATGGCATCCTCTGATTCAATATGGATGACAGTTGGCTCTCTTGGGTCCCAAGAGTCTTTGGAAATGCAGAGATGAGAGCCTTCAAGGCTATAAGACTACTTTGCCTCCAGGTCTTAGGATCATAATCATTGGCCAGTAATATACTATTTTATATGTACTTAATAGAGGAATACTCAGAAAAGCATAGGAAGAAAATAATCATTTCTGCTTAGGGGACATTAATAAGGGCACACGGATGAGGTTAAGAAGGTGAGTAGAAGTTTGTCAAATGACCACAAGCAAAGACAAACTCAAGGACAAATAGCTCAATGGAAAAAATTCAGATTCTAGAATCAGACACAGCAAGCAATGGAACTTGGAATACAATAGAGGTGATATTACAAGTCAATTGGGAAATGATATTGGCACAGTAGCCTTGAAACATGGAAAAAAATGAAATTAAAATCCTAAAAAAAATGAAATTAAAATCCTACCTGAAACTATACACAAACATAGAGTTCATTCCATATGGATTATAAATGGAATAAAGACCTGAATGTGAAACTCAAACTTCAAAACTGAGAAGAAATTAATAGAAAATGACTTTGTGATCTCAACTAGGAAAATATTTCTCAGTTAAGGTAAGTTACAGAAGGAAAAAAAATGAATGTGGCCATAATGAAAACTAAACTTTCTATACAACAAAGTTAAAATAAGCAATAAACGAGTGTTTGAAAAGACATTGAATCTCTCTAGTAATCAAAAAAAATGGGGATTCCTGGGTAGCTCAGTCAGTTAAGCGTCCGTCTTGATTTCAGCTCACATCATGATCTCATGGTTTGTGAGTTTGAGCCCCACATCAGGCTCTATGCTGACAGCACAGAGCCTGCTTGGGATTCTCTCTCTCCCTGTCTCTCTGTGCCTCCCCTGATTACATGTGTGTATGTGCTCTCTCTCTCTCGAATTAAATAAACACCTTTTTTTCTAAAAAGAAATGCTTATATTTTGAAAAAATGAAGCACAAAGCAACAATTAAATACCATTTCACATACATCATAATGGTAAAAAAAAAAACAGTTTACTAATACCAAATGTTAAGAATATGGAGGAAACAGGAATTCTAATCATGGGTGGGTCAGCTGGTGTAACCACTTTGGGAAATAATTTGTCAATATCTACAAAAAGTTGTGTTTCCTATAACCCAAGAATTCTGCTTTATCTATACTGTCTGGGAGAAACACTTTAAAAAGGTGACATTTTGAACGTTGAAATGCGTGTTACATTTTCTCTATGCTTTTCTATTTTCTTTATACAGTTATTTATTTTTTTTTTTAATTTTTTTTTCAACATTTATTTATTTTTGGGACAGAGAGAGACAGAGCATGAACGGGGGAGGGGCAGAGAGAGAGGGAGACACAGAATCGGAAACAGGCTCCAGGCTCTGAGCCATCAGCCCAGAGCCTGACGCGGGGCTCGAACTCACGGGCCGCGAGATCGTGACCTGGCTGAAGTCGGACGCTTAACCGACTGCGCCACCCAGGCGCCCCTACAGTTATTTTTTAAAGGCACAAATGCATAAGAGGAACTGGCTTGTTTAGGAATCTGGTATATTCTCTGGTGGCTTAAAAATTACCATTTTTGCTTTTCAAGCTTAATTTTTTTTTGTTTTTTCCTTACTGTTTCCATATCATCAGTTCAGATTCTTCATTATAGTGAAGAGCTGCCTTAGTGAAGGACCTGAGGAGAGGGGAGAGGAGGGGAGGGAAGGGGAGAGAAGGGAAGGGGAGATGGGGAAGGGAAGGGAAGGGAAGGGAGAAACACATCAGAAATCCTTATAGCTCCACTAATAGCCAGAATTCACCACTCTAAAGAATATGGAGTCACATCATGGGGCTAACCTGTCTCACAGCATATCTACCTGAGAATATCAGTGTTCTAAATTTCTCTTAGTGTTCAGAAGCTAAATGGCATGAATGTTAATAAAAAACCTATTGACTGGTTCTATTCCTTTCACAGAAAATATAAGAAAGAATATGAACTTCGTCAGAAAAAATGGTCCCACATTCCTCCTGAAAATATCTTTCCTCTGGAGACCAATGAGACCAACCATGTTAGCCTGAAGGTATGAAAGCTAGAGCTAGTGCAACTTGCCAGGTATTTGACAAGACTGGTAGTGTGCTAAGAAATGGGCCAAGCAGGGATCATTTGTTGGAGAGTCTAGAACTTAGACATTTTCTAATTCTCAGCTTCCCATGTTTTCATTGATCCTCCTTTGCCCTAACATAGACGTCAGGATAGAGAATTTGAGTTCCACTTAAACTTGGCTACTACTCTGCCCATCCTAAGGATGCATGGCCTATCTTGCTCATTGCTGAAGAATGAGGCCTCTGCTGATATTTGCCTGCCTTCTCCCTCAGCCAGGAAATATCACAGCAGCCAGTAATAATGCCTCCCCTTGACTGCTGTCAATGCTGGATCCATATTATCTCATCCGCAGTGTTTCTGACAAGGAACTCAAGACTTAAACTTTATCATAACTTTGCTGATGAGGGAACTGAACGATGTGGGGTTAGGAAACAGGTGCAGGAACACACACAGCTAATGAGCAGGATTACTGCCAATAAGAGCTGACGCTGAGCCCTTCTCCTGTGCCAGATGCATTGACCCGTTTCATCTTCGCCCGAGTCCTGTGAGGTTAACAGGTTAACTTCAGGAACATGGCCACAGTTTGAACCTAGTCTATCTCACTGTGAAGGCTGAGATCCTAAAACCTATCTTTGACCGTATTTTTATCAGAGTTTTTATACCAAAGCGTACTAAGAGAAGAGGGAGACCCAGAACCTCCACGTGAAGAGATGAGTGGGGTCTCTCAGCCTTGGGCCGGGTCAGGTTTGTCCTTGGAGCCACCCTACCAGCTCTTGTCACTCCACCCAGCTCCTGCATGTTGTCTCCGAGAGCTAGGTCCCCCTCACACTATACGAGGACTAGGTCTCCCTTGCCTCCTGTAATGCTCCTTCTCTGAACATCCTTCCTGTTGCATTCAGAAGCTCACACATAAAACTTCTATTCGCAAAGACCACTCTGTTTCAGGCAAGTGTCAGGATAAAATCCACCTTGCAGTAATTCACAGAAAGGTACAGACAATCATAAGACTATTGGGCTTCCCAAGAGAGAATTTTTGGACGTAAATGACTAATTGGCAGGACCCCCGGAGGGGAGAGGAGACCTCTAGAAGGAGCGAGTACTCCTCTGCGTCTTATGACACCAGCACAGGCTGCCACGTGGCCCACCTCTGCACACATCCAGCCATGCCTCCACTCCTCACAAGCCTCCCCCACTATCTCAAACCTCACGCTTCATGTTCGTTCTTTTTGACGAAGCCTAAAATATTGTGTCTCTGTCTTCTTGAGGTGTAAGTATTCCTAGAAATATAACCCATCCATCCCTCATCAGACATTACAGAATTTTTTATGTGTTAATTCAATCAGATTAGCCCACTCATCTGGCTAAAGGAGTATGTCTTTGGGACAATAAGTCTTTGGGACAGAATAGAGGTAATTCAGGGGATGGGGAGCCAGAGTCACTCTGAATTTCAGGAAGGCTGGGGAGCAGGCAGCCAGGAACTGGCTGTAAGGAGAGGTCTTCCAGTGCCATGAGTCATGTGGAGCAGGGAGAAAGCCCCAGGTGGTCAGCCAAAGTCAGCAAGAGGGGAAAATGCCACACCACCGCACAGGCAGTGGTTCAAATCCTGTATATGCGCTGAAGACAGAGATAAGGAAACAAGACCAAGGGATGGGATGAGAAAGAGCACATTCCTGTACTAAAACAGAAAGGAAGAGAAAACCAAAGTAGCCAGACAAAAAGAGAAATCAGGAAAGTCAAAGGGATAAGTAACAGATGAAAAAAAAAAAAAGATGAAGATGATGATAATTCATTTGAGGATAAAACGCTTAAGCTTGTAAAACAATTTCACAAACTTTATTGCATTTGATACCCAGTGTCCCTGTCAGTTAGGATTTCCCAGATAAGTTACTAAGGTTCAAATAGTTTAAGTGACCTAATCAAGGGCTCAGTAAAAAGAATATGACACAAGACAGCAAGCTCACATACTGCTGTCTGTCCGTATGTGACACTTAGTGCCATTTAACCCTTATGTAGCTCATTTGTAAAATGAAAAGAGGAAGAGAAGACAACTGACATTTATTAATCTGCATTGTTCCAGGCATCATGCTTGGAATTTGATGTACTTTATTTCACTCACATTTCAAAAGGTTCTATGAGATAGGTTGTAACCAATATTATAATACATCACAGGTTTTTATGCAAACCAAATTGAAAGAGGCAATAGTTTTCAACCTTTTTTCTGCCCTTGGACCAGAAGTCTGGCAGATCAAGAGCCATATCTAGCCTGTAGGGGTGTGTGTGTGTGTGTGTGTGTGTGTGTGTGTGTGTGTTTCATTTAATATTTAACATCTTTTCAAATTAATTGCCAAATATAAAAATTTTGGAATGGGACAGGAGAATCCACATTACCAGCTTCTTTTGACAAATCAGATGATCTGGCAACTCTAGGCTGAACCCAGAGCTGCCCTCCTTAGACCCCCGGCCCAGTGTCCTCACTTGCATTGCTAACTGGGCCTGAGGCACGAGTTTGCAACTCAAGTGCACAACACACTTCCCTAAGAGCACCGTCTATAGCTACAGGCCAAGATTCCCAGTAGGATGGGCCAGAAGAGAAGGAAGCAAAGGAAATCCCTGGCTGCAGTAGGCCACAAGCAGGGAGGCAAAGGGTGGAGGACCCAGAGTTAAGCTTGAGAAGCAGATCCCTGGAAAGAAGACCCTGTTGGAGAGTGAATGTGAGTAGTGACAGGGAGCCTGCCCAGCATGCTGTGAACCAATAGATAGGGCCCACCTGGTAGAGTCACTCTGCCTTTGGCAGTAGATGGGACAAGATACGAAGTTTCTATAATAATTAGCCTTTTCTTGTGCCAGATTGATGATGACAAGAGACGAGACACAATTCAGAGACTCCGACAGTGCAAATACGACAAGAAGGTGACTAGTCTCCTCTGCTTCTCTGAACTCTCAATAGGCTATGTTCCAGGCCTGCTACCCAACATTCCCCTGGCTTCTGATGGTAGCAGTGCAATGGTGG